>NC_138875.1:36884042-37106542 GCF_965194805.1 Balaenoptera borealis
AAAACGAAACTCTTCGATGGATGTTTAATTACATGAGAAATCAACAAATACAGGCTTCGGTGAGATGATAATGGTTCAGTTTGTTACAAATCATCAAAAGTATGTCAGGAGATGCATTTCATAAGATGCATTTAATTATCAATATAATAATAAACTCTTCTGAGGTAAGGTATTCTATAGAAAACACTTTCAAATCCATATATATATATAATCCTTGTATTCTCTCATGCCAAAAGTTAATTCTTCAATTATATAAAAATATGGGCCTCAGCACTTTAATTCATTATAACCAGTGCAATGCATTTCTTCTTTATAATATTTGTCACTCTCTTAATAGTACAATTGTAGGTACACCTATTTATTTAGGGTCTCTCTATAAGTTTCATACAGTCAGAGTCTAGTCTGAAATTTTTTTTTTATTTTTTTAATTATTAATGCAATATAATGGTATTAAATCTCAGGGGTATGAGCTAATTTTTTTCCTCAAAGGAAAACCCTGTCATCTCTCTTTCCAGTCATAAATTCAGGAGATATGTTGGGACTAACTTCAGCTTTTATTGAATGAATTTGTTATATTAATGGGGATAATGATATTCATCATGAATTTATTGAGCACCTATTATGCGTAAGATTCTGGGTTTTAAAGAACTAACACATTTTCAACCTAATCACGAATTTGAATAATACAACATAGAACAAATTTGAAGAATGTTATGGGTTAAATTGGGCCTCAAAGAGGGAGATATGTTGTAATTTTAATCCCCAGTATCTATAAATGTGACCATATTTGGAAACATTTGGTCTTTGTAGATGTACTCAAGTTAAGATGAAGTCATACTGGGTTAAAGTAAGTCCGAATCCTATATGACTGATGTCCTCGTGAGAAGAGAAGAGAATGCCATGTGAAGACAGAGGCAGCAATTGGAGTTATACCTCTGGAAGGCAGGGGACACCAAGGATTATCTGCAACCACCAGAAGCTGGCAAAGCATGGAATAGATTCTCCCTCAGAGCTTCTAGTGAGAATCAACCCTGCTGACACCTTGATTTCAGACTTCTAGACTCTAAAAGTGTGAGAAAATAAATTTCTATTGTTTTTTGCCACCAAGTTTTCGTACCTTGTTACAGCAACCCTAGGAAACTAATACAAAGAGTTAGTGTGTTGCAGTGGAATTTATCCTTGAGCAAAAGACAGATGGGAGTGTGCATTCCAGTTCCTCTACTCAATGTCTGTGTGCCTGGGCAAGTTACTTAACCAACTCTGCTAATTAATTTCTTCATTTATAAGATAAAGACTGTTATACATACTGTAAAACTTATTATGAGGATTAGAGATAAATTTTAAGATATCTAATAATGTCTGCCAGTGATATGTATTCAATAAATTGTCATCATTGTTACTCATTACCAAAAGCATTTCACTGTTTTTAATTTTAATATTGCTTAAGATCAGAGTCAAAAGGTATATTACTTCACTTTTAGTTTACATCACCTATACTACTGGAATGTGCACATTTCAGCTACTCAATAAATAAGTTTTTGATTGATGTAATGGTTTTGAAAGTATTGCAAAGGTGAACAGCAGATGCCTAAGCTGTCCTCTTTCTTCATGTTTAAAAAAATATATGGGTGAAAAGGATTGATCTGTCAGTATCAATGTGCTTGAAATTTATAAAAATATAAAACCCTTTAGGAAAAGCATAGAAAGGTTTCAGCTGTACCTTGAACAGGAAGCATATGACACAGAAGGCACCTTTTGGAAAGTGGAGTGCTCCATTCTCATTGTCTGTCCAAGAAACCAGACAGTGATTGTTCTTTGAAGTATCAGTATCTGTCCATGCCTTTTCAGCCATGTCTCTGGAAATTAGAAAGTCGAGTGAAATTGAACATTTGTTAATAGTGCTTGCTTATTTCCCCCTTTATGAATATGATATTTAATATACATTGGGGAGGCTTCCTGTCCCATCTTGACTGATCACCTGTAAACTACCAGGGACAATTCCTGTTGGTGAATGAGAAACATAAACTCGTTTATCTTTATATCATATCTGTTTCAAATTAAAGTCAAAATATGGAGTTTGCAAACTAAAATGGTTCTACTGTGGAGCAATGTGGCTATAAAACAGCATGCTAACAAGCAAGACATGATGAATGGAATACAATAAACTGCCATGATTTCCATTTCTACCCCCAGCTCATCTCAGGACTCTCACCTATTGGGGACACAATAACAACACTCCAGGGAGCCCAGTAAACCACATTGAGGGCAATGATCCTCAGCTTGCCCAAGGCAGTTGTTCAGCCAAGCCAAGATGAGAAATATTGGACCACATGATACATCATATAGACACATCTTCTCCCACTGTATTTGAATGCATATCCTGATAACCACAAAAGGTACACAATACTGTTATGGGTGAGAGCAATGTTAGGACAAGGAGTGCCTTGGGATGGCATGATGCAAAAGACAGAAGGAATAAAGACTAGCAACTTCTTTAAACCTCCTAAGAACAGTGGGCCAAGGGTGAGTGATTCATCTCTTTCCTATCTTTAAAGGCACTGTTTTAACAAAGAACAGGAGAGTTATTACTTTGGAGACATTTTAAGTTTGAAAAGAACCCCCAACAAAGGTCAAACCAATTTAATAAGCTCCCTTTTTTGGATTCCAATCATACTCTATAGGAGCTTGAGACTTGGGAAATGTGAAATACATGGGGTAAGTCTTCTTATAAAATACTTCACTGTGCTACACATTTTTTAATAATGTAGGTCAAGTTCCAAGTTTTGTGTAGGTAGGAGGATTGAAGTTGGTCATTCACACTGTGCCATAAGGAGTCCATCTTTCCCACTTCCCTAGGCCTCTCACAATCTAAACTCTCCAATCATATTTCCCCTTCATCTCTAAAATGTGCACTTCTCTGACCAATTTCTTCATTTTCCTAGAATATTAACATTATCTTTTCATTGGATAATGAAACATTATTATTATTATTATTTGCATTGACCTTATGTTCAAGTTTTGTCTAGTAAATAAAGGAAGAAAGGAAGGAAGGGAGGAGAAAAAAAGAAAGCTCTTTGTTAACAGAGAGCAGTCTCAGTATCTAGTAGACTCCCAAGAAAAACTTTAAATAATTGATGGCAAATACAGCAACTTACTAGAAAATCAAATAAATATTCTATTGATTTTATTTGTGGGTCGAGTAGAGTGAGGGTTATCAAGAATTCATATCAAAAAATACAGTGATTTGGGCAGTTTCCCTTCTAGCCAAGATGGAATAATAGCAACCAGATTTACCTTTCTACCTGAAACAACTTAAAATATAGACAGAATGTATGAAACAGTGGCTTTCAAGATGCTGAGCATCAGCTTATAAAGGACAGTAATTCCTGTACATAAGAATCAAATGACATGAGCCCTTTGATTGTCCCTGCTTACTGAGAAGAGAGAATTTCCAGGTTGCAGGCAGTAACTGAGAGCCCAGAAGGTGTTCACTGGACTTCTTGAGTTGAGGAGATGGAGTTGGAAGTGCAGGGAAGCCAGGTGGCTAAAGTGTGCAGGGCAGAGAGCAGACAGGGAAGAGCTACCCAGGGAGACAACTTGGATTCTGCAGAGGGTACTGATCAGCACATGAATGTGAGGACACTTCCTAAAACTGGAGAAAAACTACTCCAAAGGATGAGAGGGAACAACATATAGAGCTCACACGGACAGAGAGATTTTGTGCATCCACCAGCCAGAGTGAAATTCCTCATAATTCATGGAGCATCAGATAAAGAAGGGCTTTGCCTTAGTAGTAAAGGTAAATTAATCCTAGACCAAATGTTGTTTTTATCCTACCTAACAAAGCTTTATAGAAAGACCTGAAAGGATCAAAATGTTTCCAAGTGACTTAACTGTATCCCAGAACAAAACTCAATAAAATTTATAGAATATAGGAATACAAAAATATTCAGCACTCAACAAGTTAAAATCTACAGTCTGGTATATGATCAAAACTACCAAACATACAAAGAGGCAAGAAAATAAAATTCATAATGAAGAGAAAAATCAATCAAGGGAAACTGACACAGAAATTACACAGATGATAGAATTAGTAGAATAGGACACTAAAACAGTTATTATAATTGTGCCTCATATGTTCAAGAAGTGGGAGGAAATATTGAACATGTTAAGCAGAGACATGAATGTAAATGAAACTAGTAGAGATGCAAATCACAAAGTCCACCATGAAAAATATACTGGATGGTATTAATAGCAGATTAAATATTACAGAATATTTAATATTTATATTTAATATTTAATAGCAGATTAAATATTGCAGAAGAAAGTGAATTTAAAGTCATTGCAATAGAAACTTTCCAAAATGAAACAATGAAAGAGAAAGAGAGACAGAGAGACAGAAAGAGACAGAACTACACCTGGGAGGGGTAGTGGAAATAAGTGAGGTATAATTAGAATCCTTGAAGAGTCAGAAAAACAAAACAAAACAAAGCAAATACTTGGAGAAATAATGGCCGTATGTTTTCCAAATTTGATGAAAACCAAAACATCATAATTCAAAATTTACAATGACATTCAATCCCCCAAAACTCAGTAAAGCTAGTAATTGCTCAAAACAATTAATTAAGAGAAAAATCTGAA
Organism: Balaenoptera borealis; assembly: GCF_965194805.1. Lineage (NCBI taxonomy): Eukaryota > Metazoa > Chordata > Mammalia > Artiodactyla > Balaenopteridae > Balaenoptera > Balaenoptera borealis. Next base: position 36,888,684 of record NC_138875.1, read on the forward strand.
AAGTAGATAGCAAGAGAAAACTAAACCTAGAAATCTTTATCCAGTGAAAACATCCTTCATAAATGAAAGAAAAATAAAAGCTGGAAGAACTCATCAACAGCATACATGCACTATATGAAGTGATTAAGGAAACCCTACATGCAGAAGAAAAAACTAGATCTATACAGAGAAAAAAAAAATACGATACTATAAAAATAATAAAAACAATATATATATATTAATTATATATATATATATATATATCATATACATATAATAATATGCTTTAGGGTTAAAACACATATAAAAGTCATATACATGCCAAAAATAATTTAAAGTTCACAAGGAAAGATGTAGAATTATACAACTGAAATATTCTTATACAATGAATGGCATAATATCACGGAAAGAAAGACTACTATAAGTTGAAGAAATCCTAAAGATAAACTTTAAACACCCACTAAAGTCACAATACAAAGTGTAATACCAAATGAGACACAAAAGAGATAAAATAGAATTATAAAAAATACTCAATTATTCTAAAAGAAGGCTGAAAAAGAGAAAAGGAGAACAAAAATCATTTGTCCAAATAGAAAATAAGAAGCAATATGGTAGAATTAAACCCAATCATATCAATAATCATAGTAAATAGAAATAGTCTAAGCATCCTGATTAAAAGTCAGAGATTGTTAGTTGGATAAAAAGCAAGACAAAACTATGGGCTACCTAAAAGAAATGCACTTTAAATATAAAGACAAATATGTTAAAAGTAAAAGTGAATAAAAACATATCACACAATGTTTTTTAAACATTTTTATGTTTAAAAAATATGTTTAAACATAAACATATGGTTATGTTTAAACATATTTAAACATAATGTTAAAAATAGTCATTATCAAATATAGTCATTTCATTATATTGACTTCATTCATTAGGAGAAAAAAAACAATTATAAATATTTACCCACTTAATAAAAAAGCCTCAAAATACAGGAAGCAAAAACTGATACAATCACAAAGAGAAATATACAAATCTATGCTAAGACCTACACAAAAAATTTTATAGCAGTTTTATTTTTAATAGCCAAGATCTAGAAAGAACCCAAATGTTCATCAGCTGATGAATAGATAAACAAATTGGGATATATTTATATAATGGTAAACAACTAATTAAAATGAATGAACTATTACAACTTACCAAAACATGGATGAATCTCAAAATAATTATTCTGTGCCAAATAAGCCAGACTAGAAAGAGAACCTACTGTGTGATTCTATTTATGTAAGTTTCTACTAAATTCATACTGATCTATAGTAACAGAAAACAGATAAGTGGCCATCTGGGTGTTGGAGGGGTGGGGGGAGAGATAAAAACTGGCAGAAGGGAGAAATTACAAAAGGGCATCTGAAAACTTTCTTGAGTGATGCATATTTTATTTATTATCTTGATTGTGATGATGGTTTCATGCATATACACGATATGTTAAAAATCAGTAGTTTAAATATATATACAGTTTATCTTGTGCCAATTAAATACTGTGATTGAAATTTACTGTTTATGTGGCTAAAAGTAGGTTCCATAAATAGCTATTTTTGCGGTGTATGTTGATATTACTTAAAAATAATGTGAACCTGTGTGGCAATCCTTGCATATTTTCTGTTTCCCTTCAGTCTTATGATAGTCTTTTGAATGAATCTGATTTTTTTCATTTACTTTAAAATAGAAAGAACTCTCCTATTTTAAATTTTGCTTAAATAAGATGAATGTACTATAGCTGCACTATCCAATATAATAGCCACTAGCTACATTTGGCTATTTAAATTTAACTTAATTAAAGTTTTAAGAAAATTTTAAAAATTAGTTCTCAGTCACATCAGTCATATTTTAAGTGATTAATGGCCAATCATGGCTGGTGGTGAAGGCTACCCTCTTGGACAGTGAAGATATGGAACATTTCCATCACCTCAGAAGGTATATTGTACAATGGGTGAAGTTTACTATATAATTAAAAGTGTAAGAAACTTGGCTGCTAGTTTGAACTCTGCCTTGAAGTTGAATAAATCTAAGTTCACCCAAGCTGTCCTATTTTTTTCATAATAAATTAATATAATTTTTCCTTTATAAGATTCCTTTCTGATCCTAGCATCTATGATTCTATGAAGTCACTGTGTATTATTGGGAAAATACCTGTGGGTAACTCGGGACACCAACATGGGTCTGTCATGTCATATTTTGTGAACATCTACCTCCTCTTTCATATTTGCATGGGTTGATAAGTAAATAACTTCACGGTACCTTCCTTGCCCATCTAAGCCATCACCCATTTTCAAGGTAGAGTACTTGGAAGAACAGAGACAATGTGGTGGGTAAATGACAATTGAGACAAACTTATGCTAAGAGTTAGTGAGGAGTTGGATCATCTTTCCCCTCAAGTTATTCTCTCTTTTTGGAATGATCCTTCTCTACCAGGCTCTCTCACTACAACCCCCTTACTTTCTTCCCAATGAATGTGACTTTCACCAGGTAATTCCTATTCAGCTTCAGTATCCAGCTCAACCATCATTGCCTCCAGTACACAAGGAGGACTTTACTAATGCTCTAGACTGAGTCAGCTTCACATTGTTACTTCTTTTTTATTAAACAACCATTACAGTTCTTGTTAAATAATGTGTACTTAAAACATCTGACACAGGTTGTTAGGTTGAAGAGATCAGTGATATTATTTGCCTGGAACCTCTCTATCCCTGATGTCTGGCCCTGGGCCTGTTACACAGTGAATAGCTAATATATTTGTGTTGATTACATAAAAAACAGAACTTATATACCACTGGATATGGTGAAACACTCCTAAAGAGAACCACTGGGGCTTAAAGTCATCATAGTATGCTTCTACACATTTGTTGAGATTTTACATAGCTCTCCTAACTTTCAGTCATTTTGTCTTCTGGGTTCTCATGAGCCCCTGTCAATATCTCTATTATAGCACTTACTGCCCCAAAGTGTAAGTTCTTTTTTTAATGTACAGTGATATGAACTTGTCAAAGGTTACTGATTATATTGTTTTTTGTAATCCCTTAGCTATGGGATCTAATAAGGTATATTAGAAGCTCAGTAAATGTTAATTAACAAGATTTATGAAATATAATGTTATTTGCCATTTCTAGTTTGAAAAGAAAAGCTCAGGACAATTCACAAAACTCTTGTGATGCACTTGACTTCAGAGACTGACCAAAATACTTGATTTCAGAAGCAGACCAAAACACAAAAGCTCAGTTTTCACACAATTTATGTGGCTGGCTAATGTTGCCAGAGATAGGTCAATTTCAGAAATTTACACTCTTAAATTAAAAATCTGAACAGGAATTTGTGTGCTCTAGGGGAACACAGAAAGCCATGAGTTAAACATGGATTCTTCATGAGCCGTCATTTATCTTCAGAGTTTTCAGGGAAAAGTTAAACTTCTGCCCTCAGTCCAGTGGTTGATTTTTTAATGTGTGGTAATCTCTTCAGTTTTATTTTTAAGCACTCTAAGTCATTTCATTAACATTTGAGGGACTTCCCTGGTGGTCCAGTGGTTAAGACTCCATGCTTCCACTGCAGAGGGCACGGGTTCAATCCCTGGTCGGGGAAATAAGATCCCACATGCTGCTCAGCCAAAAAAAAAAAAAAAAAAGAAATTTATTCATATGGGTTTTGTTTATTCATCTAGTGATAAACTATTGAAGATGAACATCACAGTGCAAAGATATCTTATTTGATGAAATTAGTTCAAAATGTCTTGATGCTTAGAGGAAAACATAGGCAGAACACTCTATGACATACATCACAGCAAGATTCTTTTTGACCCAGCTCCCAGAGAAATGGAAATAAGAACACAAATAAACAAATGGGACCTAATGAAACTTAAAAGCTTTTGCACAGCAAAGGAAACCATAAACAAGACCAAAAGACAACCCTCAGAATGGGAGAAAATATTTGCAAATGAAGCAACTGACAAAGGATTAATCTCCAAGATTTACAAGCAGCTCATGCAGCTCAATAACAAAAAAACGAACAACCCAATCCAAAAATGGGCAGAAGACCTAAATAGACATTTCTCCAAAGAAGATATACAGATGGCCTACAGACACATGAAAGAATGCTCAACATCATTAATCATTAGAGAAATGCAAATCAAAACTACAATGAGACTACAATCTCACACCGGTCAGAATGGCCATCATCAGAAAATCTAGAAACAATAAATGCTGGAGAGGGTGTGGAGGAAAGGGAACACTCTTGCACTGTTGGTGGGAAAGTAAATTGATACAGCCACTATGGAGAACAGTATGGAGGTTCCTTAAAAAACTACAAATAGAACTACCATACGACCCAGCAATCCCACTACTGGGCATATACCCTGAGAAAACCATAGTTCAAAAAGAGTCATGTACCAAAATGTTCATTGCAGCTCTATTTACAATAGCCAGGACATGGAAGCAACCTAAATGTCCATCGACAGATGAATGGATAAAGAAGATGTGGCACATATATACAATGGAATGTTACTCAGCCATAAAAAGAAATGAAATGGAGGTATTTGTAATGAGGTGGATGGAGTTAGAGTCTGTCATACAGAGTGAAGTAAGTCAGAAAGAGAAAAACAAATACAGTATGCTAACACATATATACGGAATCTAAGGGAAAAAAAAAAAAAAAAAAAAAGGCCATGAAGAACCTAGTGGCAAGATGGGAATAAAGACACAGACCTACTAGAGAATATGGGGAGGGGGTGGGGTGAGATGTGACAGGGTAAGAGAGTGTCATGGACATATATACACTACCAAATGTAAAATAGATAGCTAGTGGGAAGCAGCCGCATAGCACAGGGAGATCAGCTCGGTGCTTTGTGACCACCTAGAGGGGTGGGATGGGGAGGGTGGGAGGGAGGGAGATGCAAGAGGGAAGAGATATGGGAACATATTGTATATGTATGACTGATTAACTTTGTTATAAAGCAGAAGCTAACACACCATTGTAAGGCAATTATACTTCAATAAAGATGTTTAAAAACAAAAAAAACAAAAAAACAAAAAAACAAAAAAAAAAACCAAAATGTCTTGATGAACTAGATGAGACTTAAGGGCTTGAATGATGGGTAAGATTTGGGTTGATAGTCTTGATATACCTTAGAACCATCCCTTAATTACAAAATATATTTGTCACGCTTTTGTTCTTTCTTACATTAGAATTATCTCATAGTTTTAAGTGAATAAACCTGATCTTCCAATTTATTTGTAAACCCTTTAAATGCCAGTCCCTTGCCATCTTTTCTCTCACATCTCTTAAGTTACTTAACAGAGGAAGCATTTATTTAGTCAATGATTGTTAAACAGTATAAAACACCTATCTTCCATCCATGTTAGGGTCCATTAGGATTGGACCTTCCCAGGTCCAATTGTATCTTCATATCATACCCATGAGAGGTTAATATTCTAAAAGAATAGAGAATGTGGTCACCCTGTATTTTGAGATATTTGGCTAGTTGAACCATGAAGAGAATCTGACATTTCTGTGGACCAAACCAAATATCAGAGCACTCCTCTAATAATTCAATGAACATACTGATATCACCAAGTTCAAAGGTTAGCTATTCATTTATCCATTCATTAGTTTTAGAGTACCTATCATGTGCCAGGTATTGGACGTTCAAGGAAGAAATCTTTATCTGTAGTCAAAGGAAAGGGATAATTAGCAGGAAGTTGGGAAATGAGAGTAAGGAAAATAAAATGAGAATTCCAATTTCTTAGGTTTTTTGTGAAGACTACATGAGATAACGATATAAAAATTAGCACAGTGAGGAGCACATTGTATATATTTCACACATGGTACCAATCATTACCATGAAGTGATGGGGCCGAGCTGGAAAATCTCTGCATTCTACAGTTTTGTGATTCAGTATCACAGATTGGTATATAACTGGAAAGAATATTCTCCAGAGTTCAGCTTGCATTTTTTATCTTTAGTTTTACCTCTCTGGGGAGAAAAATGCCTTCTCTGCTCAGTTAAGCCCATTTGCTAGAGTCTGAATATTATGCAATCTCACATTCAACACTTATCCTTAAGGAAACAAATGGAATTCACATAAGCAATGTTTCCACTTGAAGCATTGTCTTCATTTAGCCCTTTTGAAAACTTGCGTGTAGATGGAGTAGATAGTGCAGGGGGATCAGCAAAGGCTGATTGGAGAAGTGACTATAAGCAGATTCTCTTTTGGTAGGTGAAGTCAGTTGTGGGGAATTGCCCATCAAATAGCTTTAAACACTGTTACCATCCAAAGCCACAAGGTTCTTGATATATGCCCTGAAAGACTTAAATGAGTCTGCTAGTCTGGAAACAGCATGGGCTGCATTCTACTCACCCTTTGAGAATAGGTCTTTTAAAAAATGTGTTGCCTTCTGATTGAACATACTTTAAGCTGACTTGTTATGCTCCAGACGTCCAGGGTTTTCCATGGGAAATGATAAGAATTCCAAAGAGAAAGTGAGGGCAGCTAACACCTGAATTCTGGCTCTGGCATTACCTCAGCTATCTTGAGCAAGTCATTCATCCTCTATGACTCTCAGTTCCTTGAGGTATCAGTAGGTCTCTCCTTCCCTCCTCTTCCCACAGAGAGAAACTTTAAACCCCCATTCTTAAGCAATGTAACCAAATAGGAAAGAAGTGCAGGCCAAAGTTCTCAGGCATTAAATATATATCTAGATTTATATAATATTAAATCTCATTTAAAAACATATCATTTTCCTAAATTTGTAAGGGTATTGTACTTTTATTACTAGACTTTTTTTTTATGCATAAAAATTTTATGGCCAGGCTGGCTTCAGTTTGATAAACATTGGCTTATAAGCTATGATTAAAAAGCAAATTTTGGCCAACTCAATATTGAAGGACAAGGACAAAATTGGTGGATTGACACTACCTAAGTTCAAAGCTTACTATAAAGATACAGTAATCAAGACAGTATGGTATCAGTGAAAGAACAGACAAATAGATCAATGGAACAGAACAGAGGGCCCAAAAATAGACACACAAATATAGCCAAATAATCTTTGACAAATGAACAAAGGCAATACAATAGAGAAAAGATAGTCTTCTCAACAAATGGGGCTGGAAAACCTGGACAGCCACATGCAAAAAACACAGACCCTTCACAAAAAATAACACAAAATGGATCACGGACCTAGATGCAAAACACAGAACTACAAAATTTCTAGAAGATGACATAGGAGAAACCCAGATGACCTTGGATTTGGTGATGATTTTTAGATACAACACTAAAAGCAAGATCCATGAGAAAAAAAATTTATAAGCTGGACTTCATTAAAATTAAAAATTTCTATTGTGCAAAAGATACTGTCAAGAGAATGAAAAGACCAGGCATTGCCTTGGAGAAAGTATTTGCAAAAGTCATAGCTGATAAAGGACTATTATCCAAAATAAAAAGAACAGTAAAAACTCAACAGTAAGAAAATAAACAACCCAATTAACAAATAGGCTAAAGACATTAACAGATACTTCACCAAAGAAGATGTACAAATGACAGTTGAACATATGAAAAGATGCTTCACATTATATGTCACCAGCAATGAGATACTACTACACACCTATTAGAACTGTCAAAATCCAGAATGCAGAAAACCCCAAATGCTGGTAAGGAGGTGGATCAACAGGAACTCTCATTCCTTGCTGGAAAGAATGCAAAATGGAATAGCCACTTTGGAAGACAGTTTGGCAGTTTCATACAAAACTAAACATACTTGTACCATACAATTAAGCAATCATGCTTCTTAGTATTTACCCAAATGAGTTGAAAACTTATGTTCACACAAACCCTGCACACAGAAGTTTATAACATCTTTATTCATAATGGCCCAAACTTGGAAGCCACCAAGATGTCCTTCAATAGGAGACTGGATAAATAAACTGTGGTATATTCAGAAAACAGAATATTACTCAGTGACAAAACGAAAAGAGCTGTCAAGCTATGAAAAGACATAGAGGAAACTTAAATGAATATTACTAAGTGAAAGAAGACAATCTGGAAATGTTATATACTGTATTAATCCAACTACATGACATTCTGGAAAAGGCAAAACTATGGAGACAGTAAAAACATCAATATTTGCCAAGCGTTAGGAGGGAGCAATGGAGGGATGAATATGTAGAGCACAGAAGAATTTTAGGGCTGTGAAACTACCCTGTATGATACTATATGATGGATGTATGTCATTATGCATTTATCCAAATCCATAGAATGTACAACACTGAGTGAACTCTAAGGGTAAACTATTGTCTTTGTGTGATGATGATGTGTCAGTGTATTTAATCAATTGTAACATATGTACCTCTCTGGTGGGGGATGTCGATAATGGGGGATGCTAAGCATGTGTGGGACAGGAAGTATAAGAGAAATCTCTGTATCTTCTGCTCAATATTGTTGTGAACCTACAACTACTCTAAAATAGTAAAGTGTATTTAGAAACAAAATCAAAACCAAAACAAAACAAAATGACCATGGAATATGGGCCCCATTGGCTCTGTCACTGTTGTATGACTTTTCTACATGGCTTAGGCCTTCCTACCAAGGAGTTCACAATAAAAATACTGTTGAGAATGGTAACACGGTAAAGTTCATATCAAGAGTTTATCTATCCAAATGTAGATTAACTTGAGTCAGTAGAAAGAACAAATGAGGATAAGAGGTCTGGGTTGGGCACTAAAGTTTGAATGGCCCTATATTAATAAGGGTTTCCCAGAGAAACAGAATCAATATAATTAGTTCATTTTAAAGAACTGGCTCATGCAACTGTAGAGGCTTGGTGAATCCAAAATCTGATGGAGGAAGTGGTCAGGCCGGATAGTCAAGAAAGAGTAGCAGTTTGAGTCCAAAGGCAGTCAGCTGTAGAACCAGGAAGAGCCAATGTTGCAGATAAAATCCAAAAAGTAGTCTACTGGAGAATTTCCTCTTTCTTGAAATGGTCATTTCTTTTTTCAGGTCTTCAGATGACTGGATGAGGCCCACCCACATTATGGAGAGCAATCTGCTTTACTCAAAGTCCACTGATTTAAATACAAATTAAAGATAAAAACACCAGGATAATGTTTGACCACATATCTGGGTACTGTCACCCAGATAAGTTGACACATAAGAATAATAATCACAGCCTCAAGTAACAGGAAGCAATTGTTGAATTTGGTGAAATCATAAATAATGGGAGAGTCGAGAGATACCATACATACTTTGTGGTTTTGTTAAATGCCAGGAATATTCATAGGAACGTACTCTCTACAAGGATAGGGAAAGAAAATGAAACTTCATTTCTTCAGCCAAATATTATTTAGAACTTATTTTTCTTTAGAGAGGAGATACCTGCATCATTGAAAACAGAGCCTTTTTCAATGCCTGAATATTAAATTTCAGCATGCGTGACTAGACATGGATACCTTCCTTCTCTTTCTATTCAATGTGTTCTTAGAAATAAATATATAGGGAGCTAATGGGCAGATGAAAGGCAATCAGACAATAAATAAAATAAGTTAAACAAATTCTCTTTATCCCTTTGCATTTTTTAAGTATTACATATTTAACTGTATTTCTTCCAAGCCTTAGCATTGCTGGCTCTTTCTTACCATTTATGTTTCAGACTAAATGTCACCCCTTCAGAGAAGTCTTCTTGCTCCCCAATAAAAAGGTGTATCCCAATTCCTTTGGGTCCCATGAGGCTCTTTTATTTATATTATAGCAAATATCACTGACCCACACAATGCATACAGTCTGACTCAGAGAAATACAAGTTCCTTGGGGGCAGTAGGCACCTCATGTGTGTCTCCTTCACTGATGTATGTCCAGGATCTGGAGTATTATCTGGAACATAGCAAACATGTAACATTCAACTAGTGTATAGGAATTTGAAGTTTGGAGTCCAGTGAGATATTTTCATGCCATTTTGTGTAAAGGTTTATGCTCTAAACCTGTAAATTGATAAAGAGATGACTTTGTGGAAAAATGTAAAGTTGTGCCTTTGAAAAAATTATCTCCAACCAGCCAACTGCAAGGTACACAACATCGGTCCATACAAATCCAGGCCGAAACAGAGCTAATTCTCAAACACTTCTTTTGGAGGTGAGGTAATTGCAGTCCACAGGGGCTAAGTAACTTCCTATAGGTTGATTTGATGGAAAGGTAACTGTAAAACTTCAGAGCAATCAACAATAGAAAGAACTGTTTTGCTATATGGTACATACAGCTAAAATAGTTTTTAGAATAGTATTTTCAAACCAGGTTCTTCATAACTTTATTCCACTCAGAGATTTCCAATGCAGTATCAAAACAAAGTTCTGAGGACAACATTTTAAAAAAAAGCTTTACAATTTAAACCTGCCTTCTTTTTGAAAGTAATGCCTACTATACAACATGCATAGTAACGTACAATTTATTCAACCCCTGATAGCTGGCTTCCACTTCCACAACTCTTGGATAGTTTACCGACAAAAGAAAAGATAATAATGCTTGACTTTTTAAGGCAATATAATCCAATAAAAGTGTAAATGAAAGATTTTTAGAAGTATGAAGTCTTTTGAAAATAATATAAAGTGCTTGAGAAAAGAGGCAATATGAATCCAAAGAAACTATTATGAAATAAAGGTCAGAATCAAGATTTAGTTGGCCTTCATATTATCAAACACAAAACCCTGAAACATAAAGCAAAATTCTCAGAAAGACTCTAGTTCATTAGGTTATTTCGGAATGCTCTGTACTGATAGAGGTTCCAATCCCCACTGAAGGAAAATCCAGTCCCGTTTCACTTAAGGTATCCCAATTTCTCTTATAGTCTGCATATTTCAGGATCCCACATTTCAAGAGACAAAGGGAGAAACTGTTTGCTCTGAGGAGGGCAAAAACAAGCTTAATATATCAAACTCACAGAAGAATTTCAAGTTATAAAAGCCACTCGTATGGGAATGAGTTTTTGAAATTGCTTAATATGAAGGATGTTTGAGGATAGTGGAATATTTAACTTCAAGAAGAAAAGATTAGGGATTTTTTGATAGTTTTCTTCAAATATATAGGAAAGTGATTAGATTTATTCTGAATGTATCTAGTGGTCACAGAGCAGTCAGAAGTGGAAACAATACCTGGGCAATACAGCAACTTCAACTTAATATAAGAAAGACAATAAATGGAGCTGCAATTGGATATATTGAGTTGTCCATCCCTAGAAAGTTAAAAACAAAGCAAATATTAATGTGATCCTCAATACTGCAGTAGATCAATCCTTAGGTGAGTAGTTGAGCCAAATGAACTCCATGGTACTTTCTTGAGGTTTAATGAATTCTGTTGAGATTCTTCTACACTTAAGGCGACATTTGGAGCTAGATGCCAGCTCCATGATTTTTAGGTACAGAATGGTTTTGGAGCTCTTCAAATTACATCTCAGCCAAAGTCTTAACATTCCCATTAGTTATTAAAAATAAAGCTACCTGATGTACTGTAACATATATGAACTCTCCTGATTTAATCAATACACTCTGAAGTGATTATTCACAACCTCCAAAGATATCTTATTCCATCATTGCATTATTGCAATTTTTATACATGATTTTCTTAGTCTGATGAACTTGAGCAAGTAAACTCACCTTCCTGAGTCTCAGTTTTCTCATCTATACAATGAAAGATTTATGTTCCAATTTCCGTGCATCAAGTGAAAGCCTAGTTGCCAACAAAAGCTCACCAATTATTTAGGGAAAACTACCACGGTTCAGTTTTAGACCTCTGTTTAGGAATTCCTCACAGTGTCAGTTTATGACACAAGAATACAAGTCTCATTAGGTTATAATCAAATCTTGTTTTTAACCACAAACTGTATTACCCAGAATGATCACTCATCTTATTCACTAGACTTGGTTCTGAATGACTTTTAACTATTTCCAAAAATTAAATCCATCTGCAAGAGATGAAGATTTACCACTATTGAGGTGTTTAAAAAAAGTACTACAAAAAAAAAAAAAAAAAGCTTTGAAGAAAATTCCAAAAGAAGAGATCAAACAGTGGTCTGAGCTATAGCAGCATCATTAAAATAATTGTATATTTGCCCAATGGACAACAATTATTTGAGAGTGTAAGTTCTGATATGACAAAAAATGGTGACATAGCATATTTCATTCACAAAAACATTAAGGAACAATACAAAGCAGCATGTGGGAGAGGTATAACATAATAAACCTTACAGAAGTCCAGAGGAGGGGGAGGGGGAATGCCTTTATATGGACTAGTCAAAGGAGGTTAAATGGAAAAGATAAAATCTGCCTAGACTTTGAAGGGTAGACAGATTATTAACCTCTATTCTTATCTGAATTTTAAAAATTGTTTCATCAGAAAGTATTAGTTGGTACTACTAGTTAACTTTCACTTAGAAAAAAAGTTGACTTCTGAGGGACTAGAACAAAAGGCAGTTGACCTTTGTCTTGGCAGAGGTCTGAAAGGGCCAAGAGAGAAGCCACAGTCAGAGTAGACTGAAGTGGATAGACTACCAAAGGGATGGCCCTCTCTCTGCCTCCTAAGCAACATGTCCAGTTCTCTCACCTATAAAGGCCAGCGTCTTCTTAAGGAAGTAAAATCCTACCCACCACCAAACATCACCACCAAGTATGCCAACAAACAACATCAATAAGAAACTGAATCAGGGTCTACTTTTCCTGTCAGGAAGGCAAGAGAAGACTCCAAAGACCCAGTTACATGTTGGCCTAACTTAAATAGTGATTTGGTTCTTAATCCCTGTTTACCTACCCCAATTTATAGTTTTCTGTATTTTTTTTTTCCTAAAAAGATGCTATGGATCAAGACTCTCAATTCTGACTTTTATAACCATGCCAGAAAAATAGCTATTAAATGACAAGATTATCAGGACATTTAAAAACATAGAGATGGGTTAACACAAGGAGGCTGGTGATGATGAAAATGATCTTTCCTCAGAAGTGTCACTCAGGCGAAATCTACTTATTCTTTCTATGTCTCAGCAGGGATGGGAATGTCAGTAAACTGGTGCGTCACATGTTTGCAAATCTCTAAGTGTTCTAAAGGTCATTTGCAATCCACATGGCTTGGCATTTTCCTTCCAGAACACTAATAGAAATAATTTAATTAACTCTTCCAAAGAAACATAATCAGACTTAATTGGAATTTATGCCAATCAAGATATTTGAGTCTAGGATCTGGATAACTGAAAAATAAATGACAAAAAAAAAAAAAAAAACACTTGATAGCTGGTGTCAGTAAGTTAAGGTTAAGTACTTGAAAAGGAGATCAGAATTAACCTATAAGAGTTTGTACTTCATAAGAATTCAGTTTAGCACTCTGGTAAGTTTTTCTTGGCCCCTTTCCCCAAGCTCTTAAGCTGTAGAAAATATGTCAAAAATGAGTCAATAACAAAGCTTGCCTCTGAAGCGGAAGCTTGACAACAAATACTGTCCAGCTGTCATTGTTTAAGCTGCAGTTTACTTATGAGCAATTGAATCTCATTATTTCAGCCAACTTACGTTTTACTGCAGTGAGAAGCCAAAAAAATAATAATTTAAACTGTGTTTTGTTTTGTTTTTTTCCTTGCACTTCAGACTTCAGTGATACAGAAAACATTGAGCTCTCAAGAAAACAAAAATGTCTTTAACCAAGAAGAATATCCCAGGGACTTCCCTGGTAGAGCAGTTGTTAAGAATCCTCCTGCCAATGCAGGGGACATGGGTTTACGCTCTGGTTGGGGAAGATCCCACATGCCGCAGAGCAACTAAGTCTGTGCACCACAACTACTGAGCCCATGTGCCACAACTATTGAAACCCACGCTCCTAGAGCCTATGCTCCACAACAAGAGAAGCCACCACAATGAGAAGCCCGCACACTACAATGAAGAGTAGCCCCCACTCGCCGCAACTAGAAAAAGCCCACGTACAGCAATGAAGACCCAACACAGCCATAAATAAATAAATAAATAAATAAACAAACAAACAAACAAACAGAATATCCCAGGGATGATAACTAGGTCCTGTGAACCTAGAAGATAGGGGAGAAAAATTAACATTTTAGCCAGATCTTTATCATCCATGTAGGTAGTTATTTAGAGACTGATTGTTACCGTATAGAAAACAAACAATGGATATTTCTAATATGTGTTTGGCAGAAAAATGCAAGGCATCTTATACCTTTTTGTAAGATTTGTCTTGCTAAATGACTAAGAATGGTTATTAATAATAACAAAACTACTATAAATTGAGTAAGGTAATATGTTAAATTATTTGCAGGGATTCTCTCTTTTAAGTGTTACCAAAACACTGTGTTTCTACAGGTGAGAAAACTGAGACTCAGAAATATAAGTAATTTGCTCGAGGTTACCCAGCTAGTGAATGGAATTACACTGCTGTCTTAGTAAGTTGCAATACAATGCAAACTGGATAAGAGTGAAAAAAAAAAAGGAAGAATGTACTATTATTTCATGAACCTGAGCAGTCAATGCAAATGTATTCTCGGTATGCCAAACACATTTTTGGGATTCAGCCTCTTTCCTTGATACATTTTCATCTTTGTGATCTTCATTCTTAACACATTTCCTACATGATGGCAAAGATGGCTGTAGCATCCTAGGACATATCTGCAGAAGTAAACATTACATACCCTCAGAGATGCAAAGAAATAAAAGTATATTGCATGTATAACTGCTCTAATTTTGTTCTGGAGTCTCCATTAATGCTGAAAGTGGCATTTTCTTCCACTCTACACACACCTATTAAAAATACCACAGTCTCTGCCACTTTATTTTATTTTTTTTAATAAATTTATTTATTTATTTATTTATTTTTGGCTGCATTGGGTCTTCGTCACTGTGTGCGGGCTTTCCCCAGTTGTGGCAAGTGGGGGGTACTCTTTGTTGTGGTGCACGGGCTTCTCATTGTGGTGGCTTCTATTGTGGTGGAGCACAGTCTCTAGGCACATGGGTTTCAGCAGTTGTGGCATGGGGGCTCAGTAGTTGTGGCTCGCAGGCTCTAGAGCATAGGCTCAATAGTTGTGTCTCTGCCACTTTAAACCAATCTATTTCAAGGTATTTCAAGGTGTTGCAGATAAACATTTGATTAAATTTGAGGTTCAAACATTTCTCCCAACTCAGAGATTGGCCCACGTATTTCCTCCTACCACATATGGTGACTGTGTATGGGCAAAGCTCATGCATCCCATGGAAATGGGTAGATGTGGCTGGTTTGCCTGCCATTTTCATTGGCCTTTCAGGGATATCCTTTGCTTCAAGGCCATTGGCTCTTGACTCCCAGATCCCTCATGCCTCACTTACCAAGGCTTACTCCACATTATACCCATGCTGGGAAAATAGACACACAATCTGGTTCTGTTCCCTTTCACCAGAGATGTTCTTCCATTGTGCTACTTCCACCCAGTGTTTGTCCTAAGCACTGTGTGAGTCTCTATCCTCCACCAATTCTAAATGGTAGGAAAGCCCTCCCTGTTTTGAATTTTCTCCTCATCTTACATAATATTTTTAAAAGCATTTCCTTCCTTGGTTGAAACCTCAGCTGAGAGTGGAAAGCAATAACCATGCACTTCTCATTTCACGTCCTCCTCCCAGAATCTAAGGCCATTTTTAATTTCACTTTCATTTCTGAGATGAATTTCTTCTATGTCATATTCTCTCCTTTCCTGGGGGACAAAAATACCAAATGCAGCAAAGAAAAAAAACTGCATTAGGAAAAAGGGAAAACACATCATCAACCCTGTAGTGAAAATAGTTCCTCTTTCTTGATGGCTTTAGTAAAGTCATGACGTGACTCACGGAGACCTATATAGGGTCTATGCCCAATCTGAACTCACTATTGTGGAAAGGAAATGAAACACCGTCATTGGTCAGACCCAGGTTAAATGCTATATGGTATTGATGAGATAGAGATTAGGATATATCTCCATCCAAACATAAACACAGTTTAAAAGAGGAAAGTTTAGAAAGAAGTTAAGTGATTTGTTACAGGCTATACATAATTATACACTGTCTACATAGTGGATACAGGGGAATACCTCATTTTATAATTCATTTACATTAATTTCACTATACATACTTGGAAAAACACATAAACCTAGATCTATTTCCTATCTATCTATTTATCTATCTATCTATCTATGTATCCCTTTATATCTCAACAACTTGGTCTCTATTATCCTAAGGAAATGTAGTCCTCAGTCTAAATACAAAGCCAAAAATAAGTTAATCCAATGTCTCTGAGTGTCTAATGTCCCAAATTCTAGTGATTGGTAATTTAAGCAATTTTCAGTAGCAGATTTCACTATATGAGTTTTTTTTTTTTCAAATTATACCTTAGATTTTCAGTCAAATTGCCAATAGGTCATCCTCCACCTCACACACCTCTGACATGCATGCATACCTAAGAGGCTGTTCTTCTGAATTCAAAAGCTCATACTCAAGGACAGAGTCAAAATGTCTACCTAAGTGATATTCTATCCTGAGTTGTGACAATAGCTTCAAATTGTGGTGTTATTTTTGTTTGTTTGTGTCTTTGTTTTGTTTTTGTACCTAAATTCCCTCCTCCATAGTACCTCATGAGCCCAAATGCCTTTTGCTCAATTATATGAGGTCTTCTAATACAATACCTTTATGAAACCTAAAAATCTTGAAACAACACATTTTTTTTAAAATTGTGGTAAAATACACAAAACAGAAAATTTATCATTTTAAAGTGGACAGTTCAGTGATATTATGTCAACAAATTTTTAAAACTTTCAAATGGCACCTGAATAAAATATGTGCTGTTCAAAAAAAAAAAAAAAAAAAATTATATGAGGTCTTTCTACTGTCCTCAGGAAAGCAGCCAAAGTCCTGAGTCTAGCATTTAAGACCTTTTATAATCTGGACCTGATATACATTTCTTATTAACTAACATCTCTATACACCACTGGTTCTAAAAATGTAGGAAGTTTAGTATTGAATATCTTGCTAAAAATTAAGAATTCTGGGCTTCACTTGCTCTAGATTCTGATTCAAGAGGTTTAATATGGTCCAGAAATCTATAGCCAGGATGGACTATGTTCCACTGCAATAACAAACAAACCTCCAAATCTTAGGGGCATTGAACAATCAAAGTTGATTTTCTTCTTAACAAAATATACAACATAGGTCAGCTAGAGGCTCTTCTCCAGGATCAGGGCAAAACTGTTACCATTCACCTGAACTGAGGAAAGGAGAATGTGTTAAATTGCTCACTAGCTCTTAAACCTTCCACTCAGAAGTGACACTCATCTCATCTCTTTCGTTTATACTTCACTGGACAACATAGGTTCTGCGGTCGTATTTAAGCTGAAGGTGATAGGAACCATTTGGTGAATGATATTTATGCAGCTGTTCTGAGGCCTTCATTTTGGGATGCAGGTGCCATAGTTTTTATTCTGAGCTAGCTTGTCCCGTAAAGGTTTCAAAACCTACATTTAATCTTCCTCTACACATTTGGATATCCATTACTGATGCTGTATTTGTCTTCCCTGTTTCTAGGTGCAAAAGAAATTCCAACTCTAAGTTTATCTTCTGAAACTAAGAAGTCAAAAGGCACTTTCTGCTTAATAATGTATTTGCTTTTACTATATTTTTTAATACTCAACTTGTTCAAAAATCGTTTAATGTATCTATAACATACATTATAATCTTATTTTTAAGAAAAAAAAAACTTTCAGCAATCAAATCAAGGCAAAAGAAATATAAAGGAAATTAACTATATCTACTCAGCAGAATAAAACTACCAACAGATTATTTTCTGAAAATTTCTCTATAAATCAGTTGTTTGAACATCTTTTCTGTTTCTCCATTGGGACAATATTATAGTGATTGAGATTTCTGGGAGAGTATTGCCAATGCCTAATTAACTCATTAGGCTGTATGTTCAAAATGGAACAATGTAAAATAAAACAGTGTAAAATAAAAGGTAACACCTTTGCAATGCTAGTAATTTAACAGAACAAAATGCTAAAATTCAAACCATATGTTTGTTATGTATATTTTAAGCTAATACTGAGACAAGCCTTTTCCATTAGAGAAGAATGAAAAGGTAAGTAGAGATTTTGCAGATATTTTGAAAGGGACTTATGAGTATTTTCAAGGGTTTATATGTTATCAACAGAGGATCTTAATTATTCCTAATTGCCACTTCAAATTGTGTGATGTCCTTGCTTTAACAAAGGTATATCACTAATAATACTTTAAAATTTCAAACTATGATTAGCCCGTTGTTCAAATCATGATTGCAATAATGAGGGTGAGAATAAAAATGTTAATGAGTAAGAAAATAAGGAGAGAAAATATATACTGTGCTAACTGAGAAAAAGTTTTAGCAAATAGAGGAGGAAACAATAAAATTGAAGTGGATGTGTTTATGTTGTGAAGATTGTCTGATGGGAAAAGCTGAGCTACTACTGGTAAACTAAGGTGGACAGAGAGAGAATACAGTCTGTGCATGATCCATATGAGAGAAAAAGTTGGTTGTAATATAGGAACATATGAGTCAGACAACTTACATAACACAGGGCAAGGGAAAAGGGAAGAATGAAATTACTTGCTTGCTTTTTAAAATAATGCATCTGAGTGGGACTTGAGCTCCTGAGATAACAGGAGTAGGGCTGGGAAAAGGAAGGCAGAAAAAGAGAAAAACGGAAAACGGAAAAACAGGATTAGCAATAATCCGAGGAGGACAATGACTTGATTCAAGTGAATCAAGTGTGTATTGAGTGCCTACTTATGGATCAGATGCTGCACTCTGAATTTCACATACATAATTTCTATTTTGCATTTAATCAGTGTTTTAGTGACCATATTCTCAGCAACCTTAGACAGAGTCAGAGGGCTAACTGGCACAGTCACAGTTCAAGACAGAGGAAGCAGAAACCAGAGCAGTATCATGACAGGAGACCACTGGGGATGTAAGGCTGAGGGCAAACTCTAGGGTCTGAAAATATGCCTTTTGTGTCCCTGTCTTCTCCAATTCTCCTCCTTCTCCTCCTTTGAATACCCCTCAAGGAACCGTTGCAAATGAAAACTGGTTCTCAGAACCTTCATCACACTGACATGTGAGTGAAACCAGCTTTAGGTGCCAGCTGTTTAAGAACACCAGGCAATTTCTCTTGAATTGAAGGGTTGGAATAAATAAACCAACTCATTTATGTATTAATCAGTCATGTATTGAATACCTTCCACATGCCATACATTAGACTAGGCTTTATTGTCACATGTCAATAGAAGTTATAAATGGCAAAATGGAATTTCAGGTATTAATTAAAAAAGGTGAGTTTGGAGGATGAGGATATCAAGGCCTTTGGTCTCCTCTGAAATCAGACCACAATGCCCTATTTCTTCAGTTTCCCCTCATTAGTTTAACTTGTTCATGGAAATACAGGAAGAACATGACCACATAGATTAGAAGTAATTAGTCTAAGCTTTCAAACTAGAAAAGGCCTTCTTATAAGAGATTGTCAACAGGATAAACATATGCATGGAATGTAGTTTTATACAATGGGGAGGTATTTAAAATATTATTTTATATTTAAAAAAAACACATCTCTATATCTACCTGTATTAATGAGTAAAAATCAAATAAAATTTTAAACAAAACCATATCTTAATATACTCTAGCCCTTTCCTGAAGCGTAGAGACACTGTCCTGTGCAATAGGGCAGTGGGGAGGAAGAGCTTCCCTCCAAAGCCCAGGCATTACTGTATGAAAGTTCAGGCTCAGGATGGTAAGGTCATGTGGGAGGTCTTCTCTGTCCAAAAGTATCCTGTATCTTATTCTGTCACTAAATTGTTCCCTAAGGCATTCATTCTTTTCCTATATCAGGACCCACCACTGTCACTTCCCTTGGAAACCTAGATATTTCTAGGAGGAGCAGCAAGCTGCTGGAAGTCACTTCAAGGTTGTGGATTATGTTCAGAGAGCTATCTTCCTGCACAGCCACAACTTCAGACTAAAGGCAGAGCCAGGAAAGGCCAGGCTTGGCTGAAACTCTGATGTGAGGTCAGCTTGCTCCCACTGGACTTTTTGTGTGGTTTAGGCTAACATTTAAAGACAGCAGGCAGATCACTGGTTCTCAAAGTATGGTCCCCAGATCAGTGGCATCAGCTTTACTTCAGAACTTGGTATTAATGCACATCTTCAGGCACCACCTCAGGAAGGCTGAAGAAGAAACTCTGGGATGGGGGTCCAACAATATATGTTTCAACAATCCTTCTAGGTGATTCCAATTCATGCTCAAGTTTAAGAAACACTGACCTACCTGGCAGTTCCACTGGGGACCCGCCCTATACTGTGGATTCAGGTAATAACCTAAGAGTTTATGAGTTTCCAGTGTTTTCTTGAAATCAGACTTTGCAGTCATGGAGAAGGGCTAGAATAAAAGCTTCCAATGTTGGGAGTTGGGAGTGACAAGGGTAGGGTGAGATGAGAAGGAAGGGGAGTAAGGTGGTGTGAAAAAGAATCCAGAAACAAAAGAACAAAAAAGGATGAGAGATTACAAGAAGACACATATATTACCATTTTTTTCTAGCCTAGTCCTAGCTTAACTTCAGTCTTTTCCATGATAGAACTTTACACTAGTGACTACTGCGTTGCAGACCTGGATTAAGGCTGCGCTGGGGACCATTTTATCCTGAGTTTTTGTTTTTCTGTCTCTAAAGGCAGTAGCAGCAGGTTAAGCTGCCTCTCTGTTTGTGAGCTTTCTTCCACCCCAACTTGTGTTTTTCTTACTTTTTGTAATGAATTCTAATGTACTTACATCTTTCCAGGGATTAGGCCTGACAGCAACAGCCCACAATAAAGTGAGCACAAGGTCACACAACAATATATGAGGAAGAATGAACTACAATTAAATAAACATAATTGCTTACAAGCAACACCCTCCAAAGTAGGGAACAATAAATCTTTGGCTCAAAGTAATGAGGGATCAGGGGATGAGAATGTTGGAACAACTCACTGGAGCAGTCTTAAAACTCACAATGAAAGGAAAACACATAACAAAAGATTGCCATGGATTCCTAATTCCAGGAAATCAGCCTGTCCTCCAAAAGTAAGACACATACTTTCTAAGGTACGTGGTTATTGACCACCACTTAATCCCTCCTGGTTTGGAAGAACAGTTGGACCTTTATTTAGAGCCAATGTTCAATTACAAAGGTAATGGGCAAGAGTCTTATTAAGAAATACCCAAACCAAAAGCTAATCAGCTCAATTCTAAATTGTCACAATTCATTCTATTTATTAGTATTTTCATTGCAACGACTGAGTACATACTTTCCTTCAAATGATTTTCAAAATTCTCCAGTCCCAGCAGAGTAGAGGCAAGTTTTTTGTTTAAGCATCTTTTCTTACTGTAAGTCATCTAGAAACTGACCTACTGTAAGAGAGGAAATGTGCCTGTGAGGGACTTGGAGATCCAAGCTAAAATGAATATGCTTATTACTTTTTATCTCTTCCTGATGGAGGATCAAAGAGGCAATTGTATGAGAGCAGAGAGATAGGAGCTTTTGTTTTCTTTAGAAATTATTTTTCTACTTGAGACTTTATAGCAGAGGATTAAGTAACTTTGATTGAGTCTATTTGTTCCTATACTACCTATATCATAAAAACTTTCATAATTAAGAATTAGTGAACTAACAACTCAATTGCTCAGAAAATATTTAAAGAGTTTTTACTAGGCTTCTAAATGTGGTTTAGTCATTACCCAAACTGGTCATGGTATCATTCTTTTGAAAGAATACATATTCTATCATAGGGGTGGGTTTGGTCAAGACTAAGACAGTTGACAAATCATAGATTAGTTAAGTGTTTATTTATAAGCTACAGATTATCAAACAATAGGGAAGCATACAGGAGGTATGTTACATTAGAACAGAGAAACTGGACATACTAGAATTGAGCTTGACTTGAAAGGAAATTCTTTGCAAAAACAGCAAAGATCCTGCTCTCCACCTTCTTCCTTATACTCTCCCTGCAAGCTTACAAAACTGGGCACCAAGCTTTCAGTCTACTTGAAAACCATCTATATGATAATCTCACCAGGGACTGTATTTTATCACATTAGACCTTTGTGGGATACGGAGAACATCATTTAAAATTCAGTTCTTGTCAATGGAGAAACTGGGTAGAAAAAGCATCAGATTGGTTGGAATCTTAAGAAAACTGTGGCTTTTGAAAATTTCCCTAAATGAGGCAAAAGAAGAGACAGAGATGGAAAGACAGAGAAATAATGAGAGAAAGATAGGAGGGAAATCAAAGGAGAAGAGAAGAGAAAATAAACAACCAAAAAAAAACTGAGAAGAAGGAAGTCAGGATATTTAGAATATTTCCATTTTGGGGGGTGAAATCTTATGTTTTAGAAGCACATTCTGTGTGTGTGTATTTGTGTTAGTTCTCTATTTGATCTCACCTGACGTGTGTTGGTTTTACAAGTGTGATTGGCCAGTTGTGTTTGAAAACTGATGCCATGTGGGAAAACCTTTTCTGCTCACAGGAGGAGCAGGGTCTTTTGTTTTTTTGGCTTCAGTATAGTGACAAACACAATTCTGGACCCTTTACCTGTGCTTGGTACCTGCTAACCTAGTGACTTGAATATTAGCTTTCCTTTGGCCCCAAATTATTTGACTTTGAAGCCAGGAGCCATAGAACCCAGAGACAAAGGAAGCTGAAGCTGTAAGGACAGAGAAAATTAGGGACCCTATCTTACTTCAGATATGGAGCAAACATGTGTTAGAAATGCTTGTGCTTACTAATTAAGTACCTTTCGTTTGCTTTTACATCTTTTTTGCTTAACTAAGGAGAAAATGTGCATTATTTAAAGGAACCAAACAGAATGAAAACATAACAGAGAAAAGAAATCTTTTTGACTTGAATCTTGGCAAATACCCTACTTGCAATAACTTGAAGATTTAATATTATTACATGCACAAAAAAATAAAGCCTAATGCTCATCCAAGCATATTTCAATCAAAACTCTCTCTGGGAAACTTCCTACTGACAATACGATTTTGTGCAAAATAAACAATAAGATAGCAAAACTATTGTAAGCAGTTTAGGAAATTACATATCAAATATCTTTCTAAGAGCCTGGGGGTCTTACTGAGCAGATATTTTGCCTAACAAGTCTCATTGCATATGCAGATTTAAATAATTCACTTGTTTAAGAAATCTCCTATTCTTTATTTACTCAACACTTCAACAGTGGGTTGTCGCCAGCAGTCATGCCAAGAGTCAAAGGGAAAAAATGTTATTTTTCTAGTTTCGAAGGAAATGATATGAAAATAATTAGCAAGCCTAGGGTTTTGCGATAAAGTCAGGTAACAATAGTACATTCAATCAAAATCTATTCTCCATAAGTGTGATTTCAGAAACCAAGATAATTCATACAAATGTACATAGACTTACACTGAATAGTTGTATGGTTATGCTTAGCTACCTGGTCAACTGGTCTCCTATGTCTCTTATTACATCTGTAATAATCTCAGAGAGAGATGTTGTCCAGGGTCACAAGATCAGCCCTGGAATGAGTCAACAGAACTTCCAAAGGTTGGTTCCTCTCTTCATACATGGCATCCTGTATGTGTGAATAAATCTATATAAAATCTTAAGTATGTGTGTATGTGTGTGTATCCTCCCAGACTTACAAGTGATTTAGACTTTGATTAAATGGAATAAATCTCCAGTTCTCTCATGTACTCACAGATCTTCTTTGATGATTTAGCCAATAATAGAATAAAAAGACAACAATGATAAACTAACCAGATCTTCTCTAAAAGAGTAAATTAACAAAATCAATGTCTGCAATACAAGTTGTACTGAGATAGGTTTTCAGAAGTTTTTGGTCTGAAAGTTTGAATACAAATGGTCTGATTACCAAAATTCTTGTGCTTTCAAAAGATTCATTTTTATTTCAGTCTCATTTTTAAAAAAAAATTAAATTAACATATATTGGAGGGGATATGAAAACACTTTTTTTACCACCGCTTTTTCAGATAAAAGTGACTCACAGAGTGCAAAGCAATTGTTGGTAATAAAAGCACATAATAAGTGTGGACTTAGTTGGATGTGTTCTTTGTGATTTCCAGACTCTATTTCACACGTTCAGTTTTTCTCTGTAAAAGTCTCACAGGCATTCCAAGACAGCAACTTCCTTTATATAAAAAAAATCACCATGCCTAGAAATTTAAAGTAGAAGAAATTGTCCTGCCTCTAGTGGAGTTCACTTGCCTTCTAGGAAGAGATGACCTTTTTAGATGAAAAGTTAATTTCCGGTTCAAGGCTGTATCCCATTCAGTGACAAAAAAAATGACATAGAGGAAAAGCTGGATTCAATTAAGTGTGGGACACACTGTCCTGAGCTCTGGGGATCAAGGAAGTTTTCCTGGGAAGACAGACTTGCATGGGCTAGACATCAATGAGAAAAGAAAGCCTTCACTTGAAAAAACTCTGGAAGGATGAAAACCAAGCTGTTTATAGTGTTTTCCTCAGATAAGATCTGTATGAATATGGTATTTGAGTGAGAAAAGTCAAAGTTTGCTTTATATATGTATATCTTTAGTCATTAAGACCTTTACAATAAAATATATTTATATATTACTGGTATAGTTATTAGGAAAATAATACAAGGCCAGGTAGACAGTTTAAACAAAGTAGCTGGGGCTTGATGTCTATATAGCATTGTGGGAACAGTGAGGGAAGCATGGTGGCTGGAGTTGATGTTGTGGTGGTACAGAATGGAGTGGAATTTGCACTCAAGTTTAGTAATGTTATGAAATTAAATTTGGAAACTCATTGAATAAGATAAAGCAGATGATGGCTGATCCTCATTCATCAAGTAATTCATCATTTTTTCAACATATATTTATTGTGCATATTAACTCTATCACATGCATTGTTCTTGGGGGAAAAACAGCTGAACTTTCTTGGAAAATGTATTTCATGGGGGGAGAGAGTTTGTTATGTAAATTAATGATAAAATACAATTTTAAAATCAGATAGTTATGTTCTATGAGGAAAATTAAATGGAAGGGGGTGCAAAGGAGATGAAATATGTGGGTTCCACTGCTAATTGTGAATCACTGTCTGAGAGGGTGACATATTAATGATGATAAATCCTGAAGAAAAATGGAGTGGTTCTGGTCTGAATTAGGTGTGGGTACCAACCAGAATACATGAAGTTATGCACATACAGAGATGTGACACAATACCTAAAATCTCAAGACTTCTCAGAACACCTTAAAAAAACAAAACACAGGAAAAAAAAAATCTTCCTTCCCTGACAACTTAGCCTACTCAAAGGCAAACTACTCTGTTAATGGCCTTCATTCAATCAACTATCTAAGTGGACAAAAACAAAAACAGACCTACAAACACAGGACCCTGTTCCACAGTCTGTAGTTTTTACTTTTATAAATGTAAACTTTTTCTTTGTTTGGGGAGACAACCTATACAGGATTGATCTCCCTCAGATATGAGTAAATATTCAACTACATTAAAACTGTCTCAGAGACATTCTTTGACAGTATTAAGAAGAAATCATCTATGCAAATATCAGGAGGAAAACCATTCTGGACAGATGAAACACCTTGGGTTAGAATAGTTTGAACTGAGCTGTAGAAGACTGGGGAGAAAGCAGATTTGGTTGGGTTGGGGAGAGGTATTGTCAGGAGTCTTGTTTTGACCACATTAAGCATGGATGCTTTATTAGTCAACTTGGCTGCCATAACAAAATATCATAGACTGGGGGATTTGAACAAAATAAATTTATATCACCGTTCTGGAGGATGGAAGTCTGAGATAAGGGTGCATGGTGGCATTCTGGTGAGGACTCTCTTCTTGGCTTACAGATGGCTATCTTCTTGCCCTATCCTCACATGTCAGAGAGATCAAGCTCCATTCTCTTCTTACAAAGAGACTAATCCTATCTTGGGAGCTCTGCCCTTATGACTTCATTTAAACTTAATTACCTACTGTCAATTGGAAAAATAATGCACAACCTATACGTTGAAATTATGTTTTATTTGGCAGACATACTGAGGACATAAGCCTGAGAGACAGCCTGTCAGATAGCTCTGAGGGACTGTTCCAAAGAAATAAGGGAGGAGCCAGGATATATAGGAGTTTTTGAAAAAAAACAAAAAAACAAAAAAACAGGTAGTCGGAAGACCAAAAGATTACTGTTAATTAAAGGAAGGCAGACATCTCAAGTTAATTAATTTAGCACTTTTCTACATAAGGGAAGATGCAAGTGTCTGGGCTTATTGAAATGACTCCTTTGATATGCACTCTATCTAAGGCTAGTATGCTGTTTTATCCATCCTGTATCCCACTGCAGCTGCAGTGGCTGATGGCTTGATGGCTGCAATATCTTTTGTTTGCTGATATGGCAGGCAACATGCTTTGTCCATACTCCCAAAGACCCTACCTCCAAATAGTATCACATCAAACATGAATTTGAGTGGAGGGAGGAACAAAAATCGGTCCATAACAGATGCTTATTAGATTTACATGTGGCGAGGTCAAGGATGCAGTGAGATGCCCATATCTGGTGTTTTGGAAAGAGGGCAAAATAAAATATTGGATTTAGGAATTACATTATGTAGATTTTTTAAAGAAATTGGACTAGATGAAATTGAGAGGTGGGGGAGTGTACATAAGAAAGGGATGGGGATCTGCAATAACTTATGAAAGCAACAAGATCCTTCAACCTGAGAACATGCAAACAGGTTAGTTAAGTCAAACCTAAAGTTATCTTTCTGGCATTTCTCCTGGTGTAAACATGAATACAGGTCCTGTCCTTAGTTGCTAGGCTTACATGATTAAACTCATCATTTTGTTTAGTTTATAGTTAAGTGTATCCTGGTATATTGATTGACGTTCATCAAACTTATAAGGAAATATTTTAACAACCAGAATTCTTGTTTGTTACTTGGTAATGGGAGCTTATCCTGGTATAACATCCTCAACTAGTTATCCATCAAGGCACAAGTAGGTCAAGATGTTAAAATTGGTTTATGGTAGATCTAAATCAAGAGTTAGATGGCATATAACCATCTAATTCTTTTTGCAATGAGTTAAGAGTAATTCTCAGTTTCTTTAATTTATTTTACCAAGAAAAAAGACCTCAGATTCAAACAAACCTGGTTTTGAATCCCAATACTATAAATAACTACTGAATTTAGGAAACTTACTTAACATTTTTATGAGTTTCCATACCTCAAAAATGGGAGTAATTTTACCTTCCTTCTAGGACTGTTCTGAGAATTAAGTAAAATAATGAATGGGCGAAGGGATTAAGCACGTGACTGATACATTATATTCAATCAATGCTATTGATTATTTTGTTAACATTAAAGAGGCAACATGTACTCAGGGATTTAAGAATTTGGACTTAAGCAGCTAGATACAAGCATTTAGTTTCTTTGAAGTCTTGTGTTGAAATTTCAAACATTTTGTGCATTTTAATTTCCTCTCATAGCAATCTGTTTTGTTGATATAGAATTATTCTCCATCAAATAATGGTACATATTGAGACTTTAAGAAAAATCTCTGTGGTTTTACACACCATCAAGAATTCTGCTCCATACCACCTGGGATGTCATGCATTGTAAAGGGATGCTTGGATGTAGAGAAGAGCTCATCTTGCAGTTTAAAAAAAAAAAAAGTTGGTTAATATTAATGTAATATTCATATTTGTGAGATACCCATGATCTCCCAGATAAAAAGATAAAAACATCTTAATATTTGCCATATAATAGACTATTATCACTTATAATAAACTATTTCCTCAATAGATTTTCACAGATAGATGTTTTTATCCACTTATATAAATTCTTATGAAATGAGTCTGAGTGACCTTTATTAAACAGTCATACTAAATCTAGGGATAAGCACTACAAATACAAACTTGGGACAGGGTAGATAATTTAAATTCAAATCTGAGCTAGAGAGTCTTGGGAAATATGAAGAGTTTCATATGGAGGATAAATCACTTAGGGTTATGGTTCTGGTATACACACACGCAAACATGCACACAGAGACATAAACACACACACTATATTTTTTTCCCTGATGCCCCGCTGTTTTAAATAATTTTATTTAGCAATGTGCTTCCTGGCATTTTTACCGATCATAGGTAGATACTTGACAAAGTTTCTGATCAGCACAAGATAACTTGCTTCAACCAGGGTTATTGTAGTGACTGGATGTTATTTTACACAAGGCAAAGAAACCAGATACTTGATCTAAGTGGGAGCAACTTTCTTAGTTACTAAAAAATGGCTTTTTTTTGTATATTACAGATGACTTTTGTGGCCCTTCATCACTTTATGTGGACCTTTATTATTTAGCTTTATAAGTTTAAAGACCCAGAGTATAATAACTGACCAGGGGTGTGACCTTTCCTCTTTGGCAGTTAATGTTGAAAGAGTATTTGGAAGTAGGGACATGTCTGAATTTCAGCCCCTTAGGAGGCATCTGAGAGCTTTATCAAAGGATCAGTTGAAACCTGCCTCTTATATGCCCCAATTTCACAGAATACCTCTTTGTATTTTACAGTCTCTTACTATTTTTCATTGCACTTAGCATAGAATTGCAAATTCCTATTGATTGATTAAACCAATTTAGACTGGTTCACTTGCAGATGGCCCAAAGGGAAAAACACAAAAAACAAACAAAACAGAAAAAAAATCCAAGTCCTTTCTCTTCCAGAGCCTTTGGAAGATCTGTAATACAGAGAAAAACGCTCTCCTCATTCACTGTTTCTTTTTTCAAGATTCCATTGTAGGTGGTTGTTGTTTCCCTGCCCCACCCCCTCAAAAAATTTGTAAACAGCAGAATACAAAATAAGCCATCGTTCCTAGTAATTTGCAGTTTCAGGCTGATATCTTGTTGCCTTTTTTCCTGAGTCATTAGTTGCAGCCTAATGGAACATAATCTTACACACACACACACCTCCTTCAGATGAATACGACTAGTTTCACAGTTTGAAGAAAGGACAGGGCCAACTCTCATTCTTTTTGAGCTTTATGGACTGTGTATACAACTCAATCCAATTTGGACTCTTCACCTGAAACTTTGAAATTGTGGTGAGCTAGGAAGGGTTTGAGGGGATAGGAACTGAAACAGAGGTGTGAATTAGATGTATGCTTGAACTCTGATTCTTTTCATAGGAACCTCAACAGGAAAAGGTAACTTCACTTAAAATTAGTAGCATGTAGAAAAAGAGGAAATACCAGTTGGGGGTAAAAAACTGTGCAATGTTTCTACTCATTAATTTATCTATTTGTGAACAATCAGAAACAGAGAAAATGTTCCCAAGTCAGCCACATGGTTCATTCAGTCTTAGGCTATGACTCTGATCAATGTCATGCCTCTGTTTTGGGAAATGATTTTTGTTCTTGGCATCAACCTCAATGTTTGGAGGTGTGTTCTTATGGAGGTGTTCTTTGTTGATCCATTTTATTGTTAGCATCTGCAGATATCTTAAACTATTCACATTTATGGGATACTGTAGGGAAGCAAAACTTGCCACTCTAAAATGTCTCTTTGGCATGTAGATTATTTCAAGCTGAAAACAATCAAGGCCCAAAAGGTCCAGGAAGAAATTTTGACCTTCCCCCTAAGTGCCTAAAATAATTTACATAGAGGTTTTGTTCCTGGAATACCATTCTCACCCAGAGATATCTACAAAGAAAATGGGTTAGGTGTGGTGGGGGAAACTCTTCAGGGCTTAGAGATCAAGTCCACTCTGTGTCTCACTATTTCTGCATGACTCAGAAAATATTTATTTACCAAAGATCTGCTTTTTCATCTCCATGTGAATTGCCTTCCTTTCCTTTGAGGTCCCAAACCACTACCCCAACATCTTCTTTTGTCTTTAGCTGAAGAAGGTTTTTAAGGTGAGGGCTTCAGCTATTTTGGTGAGTTACTCTGTTTTCCTGGGTCTCTCCCATGGATACATATTTTGGGCTGCACCCTACAGGCCTACAAGCCTCCTCAAGACTGAAGAAAGAGCCTAGAGTCAGTGACAGAGACATCAGTGGCTTAATGGATGGGGGAATCTTACATGTCTGAAGCAAAAGAGTCCTGGAGAGACTCTCTACCCTGTGGACGGACGGCAGATGACAAGCAGGACAGGGTAGCAGTCTTCACTCCCGGGGAGAGAAGGAGGTTACCAGTTATAGAAGGAATTGAGTCAGGTTGGTTCATTGATTACTAGGGAAATCAGCAGAGGAATGTGCCCCTCACCACCCCTTTGATAAACTATCACCCTGGAGACATTCTAATCTAAAGATTAGAACAATCCCTAGCTGGGGCTGGGGCAAGTATATAGGTATTTACTGATTAGGCTCTATGATTCAGAGGGAAGGTCAGTCATGTGAGTAGCATGTAGGTGAAGCAGGGATTGGTCCAGCAGGAGATGTACAGAGAGCAAGAGAACAGCCATCTTGGGTGGCCTGACCATATATATGTTATTAAACTTTGGTTTGGTTTTTGCCTGTTAATCTGTCCCGTGTCAATTTAATTCTTAGACCAGCCAGAAGAACTGTAAGGGTAGAGAAAAAGTTCTTCCTTTCTGATGATATTCACTATTTACCCCATATCACTTCTTGGGATTATGAGATTTATCCCCCTGTTTCCTAATGATCAAATAAATTTCCTTCACATATTTTATTAATTTTTAATTATTTTTGTCTCATAACAACTGAGGGGGATTTTATTTCCAAAATTATGTATTTCATTATTACATGGTCATGCTGTAACTTCAACTACTTAGTCTTCATGATTTAATATAATTTTAAAATATCCACTCTACATTTTTGTTTGATCAATGGGTTTTAAATTGTGCTTCTAGATCCCTTTCCAGAGTCAAGGAAAAAAAGAGGAAAGGAGGGGGAAAGAGTCCTTTCTTCCTAATCTAATCCTTCATAATGTATTCTCACTTTCACTGCTTTACACATTAGGTGACATATCTGAAAAATAAAAATTAGATAACCACCTGTCAAGACTACAGAATTTTTGTTCTTTTTATTAAACAATACATTTATTTATTTGATAGTGATTGATTGTTTTTTTTTTCTAGGTGCCATTTATGTGTAAGGAAATAATATAAACTAAATGATTAACCCCTTCTCCCCGAGTCCCTCCATTGACCAGTCCAAGGTGTAGCCTAGGAAGTGTTCCTTTTTCTGTTCCCAACAGCTTGTTTCACATGCCTTTTTAGAAGCATCTTTGTAGTACTGCAATAATTTATTTCCTATCCTCCACATTACAACCTGAGTTCATTAAGGGTAAAGACTTTGGCATTTTTCTTTGTATACATAATATCCAGCACTGAGGAAGAGCCTAATAGGCATGTAAATCATGGTGCCAATTGAATTTGATCTCATGTGAGCAGAAGACCTCAAGAAATGATGTAAATTTCACTCAAAATAGGTAATCAAGTGGGAGAAATACTTCCCTAATCACAAGGAGATTGTATATTCTCTCCACAAAAGACTCTGTAAAAAACAATTATTATTTTATCTTTGAGAGAGTAACCCTCTGTCTCTTAGTTAAAGACCAGATTATCTGACTGATGAATTGATTCTTTCCTTTCTTCTTTCATTAAAATTTCATCACAAACCTACTCTGCGCACAGGGTTATGCTAGGGACTGGGGGTACAAAGATGAATAAACTGTGGTGTATATTCCTGAGGTTCTCATAATATTAATGAGGATCTACATGGAGACACAGTCAAATTGTAGCTCAAGATATAATATAGGGGCCCAATTAATTAGTTCTAGGGAGGTTCGCAGGAAGACAGAATACCTGTGGACAGTGTTTCTTCGATTATGGAGTGGGGGCTGAAAGGAGCCTTTAGGAACAGTTAAGATTGAGAGAGGCAAGCTTGTTTGTGTGTCTGCACCTATAAGGAAGGAGGTTATGCAGAGGGAGCTGGACAGGGACGGGAGTTGTAGAGGGTGGCAGCCAACCTCAGAATGAGCAAGAAACCATCAAAACAAGCAGAGCAACTGTCTGCCAAGCACAAAGGGTTCAGGTTCAGTGGTCTAGTATGGGTCCAGTATTATACTAGGCTTTGTGTTGTTTACCATTCTTCCATATACATTCACTGAAAAACAAGCAAAGAAAGAAAAAAATCCAATGTATATTGAGAATTCCCAGGTCCCTACACTTTCCCAAATGACAAGGAAAACATGAGTATTATGCTTCTCTAATAAGTAAAAACAGGAAAGAGAATATAAAAATGTATATGGAAGTTATTAAACATCTAAATATCAATATGTGTTAGAAGAGGAAAATATAAAGTCTTTTTTTTTGGGGGGGGTAGCGGTTGATGCCTACCTGCCCCTAACAGGAAGGCAAGGAAATGGGACTTTCAAAGTCCATTCATATAATTCTAAGGCATTGCAACCAAACAGCCATAACTTTTAACCTCAGACTTTCTGGTAGATCGTCAAACACCAATTTCTCTGACTTAGCATCCTTTGAGAACTCAGAATGCTAGGGTTGAAACTGAGATTTGCGGTAAGTTCACTTTGTAAGAATCTTAGAACCAGAGAGGTACTCTTTGGCTTGGAGACTTTATATCCTCTCATTTGAATTCCTGGCAATGTGTGCTGATCCTTTGTTCTAACCCAAATGTGCAGCTTCAGCACCCAGGCCTCCTTGGTGCTCCCCTC
The DNA here is from genome assembly GCF_965194805.1 of Balaenoptera borealis. Taxonomy (NCBI): domain Eukaryota; kingdom Metazoa; phylum Chordata; class Mammalia; order Artiodactyla; family Balaenopteridae; genus Balaenoptera; species Balaenoptera borealis. Next base: position 36,921,445 of record NC_138875.1, read on the forward strand.
TCAGGCTGGGAACACAGACCCATTTAGGAACCTGGATCATCTTCCAACTTGTTCTACAAAGTAGGGAAAAAACCTCTGCATTTGGGAGTTCTGGAAGGCTTCTGGCCCCCTTGGAGACTGGGGATCTGGCTGTAGAAATTTTCAAATTTCCTTACTTTGTTAATAATTCTGATTTCAAGGGCTTCCCTGGTGGTGCAGTGGTTGAGAATCTGCCTGCCAATGCAGGGGACACGGGTTTGAGCCCTGGTCAGGGAGGATCCCACATGCCGCGGAGCAACTGGGCCCGTGAGCCACAATTACTGAGCCTGCGCATCTGGAGCCTGTGCTCCACAACAAGAGAGGCCGCGATAGTGAGAGGCCTGCGCGCACTGTGATGAAGAGTGGCTCCCGCTCGCCGCAACTAGAGAAAGCCCTCGCACAGAAATGAAGACCCAACACAGCCATAAATAAATAAATTAATTAAAAAAAAATTCTGATTTCAAGGAGAAGAAACTAGAAAGGATTTGGGAAACATATACATCCTTGAGAAGGTTAGGCTACTCTCCATCTTAAATACATGCCTTGATAAAATTCCTCAGCTTGTTTGAGGAAAAAACAGAACAGAACAAAATAAAGGAATAACCTACAATTTGTTCTTTATTTTTTACTCATTTAATTTTAATACTAAAATCAACACCTTCCTGTGTGTTGACTTGTATTTCCTCTCATTTTATCTTTTTTAAAATTTTTATTATTATTTTTTTAATTTTTGAATTTTATTTTATTTATTTTTATATGCAGCAGGATCTTATTAGTCATCAATTTTATACACATCAGTGTATACATGTCAATCCCAATCGCCCATTCAGCACACCACCATCCCCACCCCCCCGCAGTTTTCCCCCCTTGGCATCCATAAGTTTGTTCTCTACATCTGTATCTCAACTTCTGCCCTAAAACCCGGTTCATCTGCACGATTTTTCTAGGTTCCACATACATGCGTTAATATACGATATTTGTTTTTCTCTTTCTGACTTACTTCACTCTGTATGACAGTCTCTAGATCCATCCACATCTCAACAAATGACTCAATTTCGTTCCTCTTTATGGCTGAGTAATATTCCATTGTACATATGTACCACAACTTCTTTAACCATTCATCTGTCGATGGGCATTTAGGTTGCTTCCATGTCCTGGCTATTGTAAATAGTTCTGAAATGAACATTGGGGTGCATGTGTCTTTTTGAATTCTGGTTTTCTCTGGGTATATGCCCAGTAGTGGGATTGCTCAATCATATGGTAATTCTATTTTCAGTTTTTTCAGGAACCTCCATACTGTTCTCCATAGTGGCTGGATCAATTTACATTTCCACCAATAGTGCAAGTGGATTCCCTTTTCTCCACACCTTCTCCAGCATTTGTTGTTTGTAGATTTCCTGGTGATGCCCATTCTAACTGGTGTGAGGTGATACCTCATTGTAGTTTTGATTTGCATTTCTCTAATATTAGTGATTCTGAGCAGCTTTTCATGTGCTTCTTGGCAATCTGTATATCTTCTTTGGAGAAATGTCTATTTAGGTCTTCTGCCCATTTTTGGATTGGGGTGTTTGTTTCTTTAATATTGAGCTGCATAAGCTGTTTATATATTTTGGAGATTAATCCTTTGTCCGTTGATTCATTTGCAAATATTTTCTCCTATTCTGAGGGTTGTCTTTTGGTCTTGTTTATGGTTTCCTTTGCTGTGCAAAAGCTTGGAAGTTTTATTAGGTCCCATTTGTATATTTTTGTTTTTATTTCCATTACTCTAGGAGGTGGATCAAAAAAGATCTTGCTGTGAGTTATGTCAAAGAGTGTTCTTCCTATGTTTTCCTCTAAGAGTTTTATAGTGTCCGGTCTTACACTTAGGTCTATAATCCATTTTGAGTTTATTTTTGTGTATGGTGTTAGGGAGTGTTCTAATTTCATTCTTTTACATGTAGCTGTCCAGTTTTCCCAGCACCACTTATTGAAAAGACTGTCTTTTCTCCATTGTATATCCTTGCCTCTTTTGTCATAGATTAGTTGACCATAGGTGCGTGGGTTTATCTCTGGGCTTTCTATCTTGTTCCATTGATGTATGTTTCTGTTTTTGTGCCTGTACCATATTGTCTTGATTACTGTAGCTTTGTAGTATAGTCTGAAGTCAGGGAGCCTGATTGCTCCAGCTTCGTTTTTTTCCCTCAAGACTGCTTTGGCTATTTGGGGTCTTTTCTGTCTCCATACAAATTTTAAGATATTTTATTCTAGTTCCATAAAAAATGCTATTGGTAATTTGATAGGGATTGCATTGAACCTGTAGATTGCTTTGGGTAGTATAGTCATTTTCACAATGTTGATTCTTCCAATACAAGAACATGGTATATCTCTCCATCTATTTGAGTCATCTTTAATTTCTTTCATCAGTGTCTTATAGTTTTCTGCATATAGGTCTTTTGTCTCCCTAGGTAGGTTTATTCCTAGGTATTTTATTCTTTTTGTTGCAATGGTAAATGGGAGTGTTTCCATAATTTCTCTTTCAAATTTTTCATCATTAGTGTATAGGAATGCAAGAGATTTCTGTGCATTAATTTTGTATCCTGCTACATTCCCAAGTTCATTGATTAACTCTAGTAGTTTTCTGGTGGCATTTTTAAGATTCTCTATATATAGTATCATGTCATCTGCAAACACTGACAGTTTTACTTATTCTTTCTAATTTGTATTCCTTTTATTTCTTTTTCTTCTCTGATTGCCATGGCTAAGACTTCCAAAACTGTGTTGAATAATAGTGGTGAGAGTGGGCATCCTTGTCTTGTTCCTGATTTTAGAGGAAATGCTTTAAGTTTTTCACCATTGAGAATGATGTTTGCTGTGTGTTTGTCGTATATGGCCTTTATTATGTTGAGGTAGGTTCCCTCTATGTCCAATTTCTGGAGAGTTTTTATCATAAATGCGTGTTGAATTTTGTCAAAAACTTTTTCTGGTCTATTGAGATGATCATATGGTTTTTATTCTTCAATTTGTTAGTATGGTGTATCACATTGATTGATTTGTGTATATTGAGAAATCCTTGCATTCCACGGATAAATCCCACTTGATCAGGGTGTATGATGCTTTTAATATGCTGTTGGATTCTGTTTGCTAGTATTTTGTTGAGGATTTTTGTATCTATATTCATCAGTGATATTGGTCTGTAATTTTCTTTTTTTGTAGTATCTTTGTCTGGTTTTGGAATAAAGGTGATGGTGGCCTAATAGAATGAGTTTTGGAGTGTTCCTTACTTTGCAAGTTTTTGGAAGAGTTTGAGAAGGATGGGTGTTAGCTCTTCTCTAAATGTTTGGTAGAATTCACCTGTGAAGCCATCTGGTCCTGGACTTTTGTTTGTTGGAAGATTTTTAATCACAGTTTCAATTTCATTACTTGTGATTGGTCTGTTCATATTTTCTATTTCTTCCTGGTTCAGTCTTGGAAGGTTATACCTTTCTAAGAATTTGTCCATTCTTTCCAGCTTGTGAATTTTATTGGCATAGAGTTGCTTGTAGTAGTCTCTTAGGATGCTTTGTATTTCTGCAATGTCTGTTGTAACTTCTCCTTTTACATTTTAATTTTATTGATTTGAGTCCTCTCCCTCTTTTTCTTGATGAGTCTGGCTAATGGTTTATCAATTTTGTTTATCTGTTCAAAGAACCACCTTTTAGTTTTATTGACCTTTGTTAATGTTTTCTTTATTTCTATTTCATTTATTTCTGCTCTGATCTTTATGATTTCTTTCCTTCTGCTAACTTTGGGTTTTGATTGTTGTTTCTCTAGTTGCTTTAGGTGTAAGTTTAGATTGTTTACTTGAGATTTTTCTTGTTTCCTGAGGTCAGCTTGTATAGCTATAAACCTCCCTCTTAGAACTGCTTTTGCTGCATCCCATAGGTTTTGGGTCATCGTGTTTTCATTGTCATTTGTCTCTAGGTTTTTTTTTTTTTTATTTCCTCTTTGATTTCTTCAGTGATCTCTTGGTTATTTAGAACATATTGTTTAGCCTTTTTTCTTTTTTTTTCCTACGTTTTTTCCCTGTAATTCTTTCTTACCTCATAGTGTTGGGGTCAGAAAAGATGCTTGATATGATTTCAATTTTCTTAAATTTACTGATGCTTCATTTGTGACCCAAGATGTGATCTATCCTGGAGAATTTTCTGTGCACACTTCAGAAGAAAGTGTAATCTGCTGTTTTGGGATGGAATGTCCTTTAAATATCAACTAACTCTATCTGGTCTATTGTGTCATTTAAAGCTTCTGTTTCCTTATTTATTTTCATTTTGGATGATCTGTCCATTGGTGTAAGTGAGGTGTTAAATTCCCCCAGTATTATTGTGTTATTGTCGATTTCCTCTTTTATAGCTGTTAGCAGTTGTCTTATGTATTGAGGTGCTCCTATGTTGGGTGCATATATATTTAGAATTGTTATATCTTCTTCTTGGACTGATCCCTTGATCATTATGTAGCGTCCTTCCTTGTCTCTTGTAACATTCTTTATTTTAAAGCCTACTTTATCTGATATGAGTATAGCTACTCCAGCTTTCCTTTGATTTCCATGTGCATGGAATATCTTTTTCCATCCCGTACTTTCAGTCTGTATGTGTCCCTAAGTCTGAAGTGGCTCTCTTGTAGACAGCATATATATGGGTCTTGTTTTTGTATCCATTCAGCAAGCCTGTGTCTTTTGGTTGGAGCATTTAATCCGTTCACGTTTAAGGTAATTATCGATACATATGTTCCTATGACCATTTTCTTAATAGTTTTGGGTTTGTTTTTGTAGGTCCTTTTCTTCTGTTGTGTTTCCCACTTTGAGAAGTTTCTTTAGCATTTGTTGTAGAGCTGGTTTGGTGGTGCTGAATTCTCTTAGCTTTTGCTTGTCTGTAAATCTTTTGATTTCTCCGTCGAATCTGAATGAGATTCTTGCGGGGTAGAGTAATCTTGGTTGCAGGTTCTTCCCTTTCATCACTTTAAATATATCATGCCATTCCCTTCCGGCTTGTAGAGTTTCTGCTGAAAAATCAGCTGTTAACCTTATGGGAGTTCCCTTGTATGTTATTTGTCATTTTTCCCTTGCTGCTTTTAGTAATTTTTCTTTGTCTTTAATTTTTGCCAATTTGCTTACTATGTGTCTTGGCATGTTTCCCCTTGCGTTTATCCTGTATGGTACTCTCTGTGCTTCCTGGACTTGGGTGGCTATTTCCTTTCCCATGTTAGGGAAGTTTTTGACTACAATCTCTTCAAATATTTTCTCGGGTCCTTTCTCTCTCTCTTCTCCTTCTGGGACCCCTATAATGTGAATGTTGTTGTATTTAATGTTGTCCCAGAGGTCTCTTAGTCTGTCTTCGTGTCTTTTCATTATTTTTTCTTTATTCTGTTCCACCACAGTGAATTCCACCATTCTTCCAGGTCACTTATCCATTTTTCTGCCTCAGTTATTCTGCTATTGATTCCTTCTAGTGTAGTTTTCATTTTAGTTATTGTATTGTTCATCTCTGTTTGTTTGTTCTTTAGTCCTTCTAGGTCTTTGTCAAACATTTATTGCATCTTCTTGATCTTTGCCTCCATTCTTTTTCCAAGGTCCTGGATCGTCTTCACTATCATTATTCTGTATTCTTTTTCTGGAAGGTTGCCTATCTCCACTTCGTTTATTTGTTTTTTCTGGGATTTTATCTTGTTCTTTCATCTGGTACATAGCCCTATGCCTTTTCATCTTGTCTATCTTTCTGTGAATGTGGTTTTTGTTCCACAGGCTGCAAGACTGTAGTTCTTCTTGCTTCTGCTTGTCTACCGTCTGGTGGATGAGGCTATCTTGAAGCAGGTATTGTTAATACCCCAATTTTAAAGGTAAGGAAATTGAAGTTTAGAGACATAAACTTGTCCAAGATTATTCTGCTAGTGGTGGAAGGTCTCCTGCAGAGACAGGGGGAGGCTGTGGCTCACCATGGGGACAAGTTCAGTGGCAGCAGAAGTTCTGGGAAGTACTCCTTGGCGTGAGCACTCCTGGAGTCAACCATTAGCCCCACCAAAGAGTCTCTAGCTCATTTTGTTATCTTTTGATATTAATAATTGGGGGTATCTGAATGACCCAGGAAAAAAAATAAAATGAGCAAATTTGGCATTTGGATGTTTCAGTCATCTTTTTTCCATATCTAAAAAAAATCAGCTGCTCATTCAAACTTAGATGTAAATGTTTAAAGTGTTAATGAGTCAGAGATTTTGCATTTTAAACACAGAGATCAAATCCTTAAAGCATAGAAGTTTCCATGGTGCTATTATAAACACCACTGAATTTGGGCTCCAGTGTTTCTGAAACCAAATGACGTGGGTGATTTGCTTATCTTTCAGGTGGAAGGATAAATGCTTCTAAAGCTCAGTCAGACCAGGAACCTGTATCAGGAGGAGAGCATTTGCCCATGGTTTTCACCCTTCTGGATTCACTCTGCCAGCAGAAGGCTGCCTCTGCCTCCCAGGAAGCACATGTTTAGTTTTTTGACTCTTACTTGACTATTACTGGTCCCAAAAAAACAAAATGAGGAGCTCAAAACTTTCAGACCAAACACACAAACAAAACCCCTTTACTTACAAAAAGGAAGGCTTCTGTGGGCTGGAATTTAGGACAGCTCAACTTTTAAAATTCCTCTTCCAAATCCAAATCCACTCCTTTTTCTTTTCTCTCTCTTTGGAGTTTCTTTCTTTTCTCTTTCTTCACATACTTTTTTTCCCTGTCTTTTAAATTTTATAGTCTATCTCTCCTGGGGGTGGGCTTATAATACAGCAACTATTTCTCTGGAGAACAAACAATCATGTATTGTATTTCTGGCATAGCTTATTTCCATGGTGTAAATACTCCTTTCATGGTTACTTTGCCTTGTGTGAGTATGTGTGAGCAGACTACAACACACCACAAATTCCCTCAACCCCTCTCTCTCTCACACATGTGTGCACACACACAGACACCTAAAACACCACCCATTGGAGAGATAAAGAGACGACTAGAGAATAAAACTCTGCAACTAAAGAATATAGTCAAGAATTCCTCCACTTATTGAAGTGCCATTTTGGTCTCCTTGTATTTGAAGTTTGGAGCCAGCTATGTTCTACTTCTTCTCTTTAGAGTTGGGGGAAAATTCAAATCTCAGCTGAATTCTCACATTTTTTATCCTTCTAATAAAAAAATGAGCCCTAGGGAAGAGGAAAACTCTGAAGAGTTAGTGTGTGTGTTTTCACTTTTTGCTTTGAGATTCAGAACTTTTGTTCTATTGCCAGTTTAAAAAACAATTTTTTTTTTTTTTTCTCTTTAAGTCAGTGGAGACCTGGGGATGATGAGCCTAGGACTTGGTTTCAGCCCTGGGGCAAAACAGCATAAGATTTTAATCATGTCTTATAGATTTGCATACCTTTTTTTTTTCACCAGGCAGTTCTAAGCATGTTGAAATGTGCAAGTTTCACTCTCAGTATTCATTTCCAATTGGTTTTCTTTCCTTTCAGCATTTTCTCCTCTCGAAGACTTTTCTCTCTTTCCTTTTCCTTCTTTTCATTCCCTTTTCTCATTCATTCCCTCTCTTCTCTATGCCTTTAATCACTCTTTTCCTTTCCTTTTTTTAGTCCTCTAACTTTCTTTCCACCTCTGACTTCAATCTTTTAAAAATCTTCACCCAAACTTCTCTTACAGGACATCACATGCAGTAACATGTCTTTGCAATACATTGAAATATTTTGCTGTAAGAAAAAGATCATTGACATAAGCAATGAGACAGCCAAAACGGGAGTTGAAGCTATGGAAGGAGAGGGAACATTCAGTCACAACTGAGAAATGAAATATTTCCTGCCATATCAATAAACAAAGGATGACACAGTCATCAATGATTGCAGCCCTCCAACGTGAGCACCGGAAACTCAGGGCTGAAAATAATACCTGCCAGCTAGCAGCCATCAGACTGCAGCCACTCCCTGCAGTGAGCCTTGAGGAAATCCAGGATGTGTCCAGATACTGGCTCCAGATAGCTAAAGTGCATATCAAAGGAAGGATTTAATTGAGCCCAGACTCTCGTATCTTCCCATACTTAGAAAAGTGCTAAATTCCTTAAGATATCTGGTTTTCTTTAATTAACAATAATCTTTTGATGTTCCCGACTTCTTGTCCTTTTTTGCAACACTCCTATATATCCTGGCTCCTCCCCTAGCATCCTCAGAGCAGTTTCTCAGAGATACCGGAAAGGCTGTCTCCTGGGCTGCAGTCCTCATTTTGCCCCAAATAAAACTTAACTCACAACTCTCACTTTGTGCATTTTTTTTTTTTTTAAGTCAACACAACCTTAAGCAAACACTGGAGTCAAAGTCAGTATAAATGCTTGTCATTAGGACTGTTCAGCCCGTAGCTCTGCTGCTGGTACATGACAGTATGTATTGAGTTGGGTGTAGCCATGATACAGGGGTAGGCAGGTAAAATGTGAGCAGCAGCAAGATTATTTCAAACCAAATGTTTTAGGAACTGATGCCATGACAGTTTACAAGAAGGTAGAGACTCAGTCAGCTTGGGTCCCAGAGTGAACCTAAAGCAGGACAAAACCTCCAGAAGACTTGTGGTGAAAATGTAAGATGAGCAAGAAATAAAAGTTGGAGGTTGTTTTTTACATAACACATAACATAACCTATTCTGAAGAGTACACTAACCAAGAGGAGAAAACATAAAATAAGCTATTGGCTTTCAGAGATAAGAGTGTAGAAGCTCAAAAGGAAATGAAAAATGAGGTTAAATTACTGTCACTTGAAGGAAGATTTCCCCAAGAGTATAAAATAAAAGATGGCTGAAACTAATCCTGTATTTTGGATGAATGCAGAAAGCGCTAATTCCTGTTGTCCATGCACATGACATGTTTAAGGTCCAACAAATACTTCAGAACATTTGCAAATGTTGCTGCAGCTAGCCAAGAGGAAAATGTGCCTTGTCAGAAGTGTTCCCATCCGTTATTTGCAAATCACTGCTATATCCAACTTGAGGTCTGTGCCAACCTGGGATGTAAGTGAACCCATTATTTTCTCATGATATGGGATAAGCAGTATTCTATCATCATTTTCATACTTCATTCATTAAAAAAATATCTATCAGATATTTATTTGAAACCAAAGTATAGTTTGGAGTTTCATCTTTGTTATAGTTAATGTAATATACCCAGAAGAGTATCAAATAGGAAATAAGAAAAACTGAGCAACTGCTCAAATTCTGCCAATACTGGACCATATAATATCAGGTAAACAAACCCAAAACGCAATTATTCTCATCTATAGAATGAGGGATGGTCTCGAAGATCACATCTAAACTGAATGTATAGAAGTCACAGATTATACGAAATACTAATAATTGATCCTTGACATGGCTGTGATTTGCTGGAGGAAGATAGTCCTGTACTAGTAGTCAGGGACTGTCAAGAACTGTGAAGAGGAGGTGGTTTTACCCTATTTGTAAGCAAACGAGTTACTCTGCCACAGTTTCATGGACACAGGCAGAAGACAGGACTCTCTTGAGTAAGAGACAAAAGACTTTGTTACTCACAGCAATAGCAGTAGTGAGAGTAGCAACATGCCTTGTGCTAGTTCCTTAAGCCCCAGTTCCCACAAGGTGATGTAAAGAGGACTGAGTGACCCCTAAGCAGGCAGTGAGTTAACATTTCAGGAAGAAAACCTTAGCTTGGGGAAGCCAAGTCTTTTATAATGGACATTAAGCAAGTCTGCCCTTAGTCCAGAGGGAGACATCATCTTTATTACACTGGTCAGGAAGTGTGATAGCCCTTTGCTCTGGAGGGAGATGCTATCTCTTGTCTTCAAGACAGTAAGCAAACTTGTTCTTTGTTCTTGTGGGAGACACCAGCTCTATTTTCCAAAGAAGTTCACTATACGAACATCCCTGAAAAGAAAATTCAGGACAAAAGCTATCAGTGTGTTTGCTCACAACATATGTGGAAATATGTAAGACGATGGAGAATTGTCTCCCCAAAATAAGTACCCATCGTTTTCACACTATCATGATTTCTGGAACATTTTCATGAGTAAGCCACTCCATCAACCACTTTGATTAATCAACTCATCTCATATAGCATTTAATTAAGGAATCTAACAGCATTCCGAGTAGCAAGATGCTGTCAACCTGAAATATTTGACTTTACCTGTATCTCCAAACTCTCATTCCCAGCCAGTTGAACAAAGACCAAACCATAAGGTCTACTTTAGAAAGCCAGGGAGCTTTCTCCTCATGTTTCTGTATTGACCTTTCCACTTGGCTTTAGGTGTTAATGCAGGCACAGCAGATGTTATGAGGTGTTAATGCAGGCACAGCTGTAGTTTCCACCTCGTCCTTCAAGGAGGAAGTATATGGCAATTCTATCATCCACAATAATAGGCAATGAGTTTAGGTTAACCTGAAAACCTTCTAGGGCCAATGTGGTTTCATTGGTCATTTAAGGTAAAGTAAAGGGTAAGTTTTGCACCACCTTTTCTAATTAGATGGGCCCCATCTTAAGGATAACACCCGACAGGTGCACAAAGTAACAAGATAGAAGATATTTATCCCTCTCTCTATAAGGGATAATTTTATCACCAAATATGAAAGATTTCAAAACCGTATCTGGTATGAAATTGCTAGAACAATGCCAAACTAAAATAAAATAAATTATATATGTCATTTACTGTCTAAATTATATAATTTAAAGTGTTCTTCTACGATGCTACTAGGTAAAAGTTTTACTCCTTCATAACCCATAAGACCCTTTATCAAAAAAATGTGAGAATGAATGGTCACAAAACACGAACTTGGACAAGCACTATATGAAGGCAGAATAGGTATTTCCTACAAAGCATGCAGTTAAACAGCTCTGATTTAAATAAATTTCTGCCACTTGCCTGACATTGTGTCTGAAATTCCCACCCTTAGATATAAATTTGTTTATGTCTATATAATATATAAATATATAATTCGTTTACATCTCTATCTGTATAAAAGGAAGAGTTTCCTGCTCAAAGCAAATATCCTTAAAAAGAGAAATGCTCTCAGTCACTGTTTAGTATCCACACATTTTCAATTGATATGACATCTTTTCCATGGTGACTGCACCAACTTAAAAGAAACTTCTTATGAAATGAGACCCACAACAGGTCAGTTCTGAAGACAGCAGAATAAAGAAAGGTGTAATAGGATAAATATGAAAATTGAGGGATATATGGGGTGGGAAGGAGGACCATGAACATTGCAGTTTAAGGACACAAGGTGTCAAAAGCCCAGAGCAGGGAGAAACCTTCAAGATGGCAGACGAGTAAGATGTGGAGATCACTTTCCTCCCCACAAATAAATCAGAATTATATTTACATGTGGAACAACTCTAACAGAACACCTACTGAATGCCGGCAGAAGACCTCAGACTTCCCAAAAGTCAAGAAACAGCCAATGTATCTGGGTAGGGCAAAAGCAAAAAGAAAAAACAGAGACAAAAGAATAGGGACAGGATCTGTACCTCTGGGAGGGAGCTGTGAAGGAGGAAAAGTTTACACACAATAGGAAGCCCCTTCACTGGAGGAGACAGGGGTGGCAGGGGGAAGCTTCAGAGCCACGGAGGAGAGCACAGCAACAGGGGCACAGAGGGCAAAGCGGAGAGATTCCCACACAGAGGATCAGTGCCGACCAGCACTCACCAGCCTGAGAGGCTAGTATGCTCAGCCACTGGGGCGGGTGAGGGCTGGGAGCTGAGGCTCAGGCTTCGGAGTTCAGATCCCAGGGAGAGGACTGGGGTTGGCTGTGTGAACACGGCCTGAAGGGGGCTAGTGCACCACAGCTGGCCGGAAGGGTGTCCAGAAAAAAGTCTGGACCTGCCTAAGAGGCAAGAGATAATTGTTTTGGGGTGTGAAAGGAGAGGGGATTCAGAGCACCACCTAAATGAGCTCCAGAGATGAGCACGAGCCACAGCTATCAGCACAGACACCAGAGATGGGCATGAAACTCTAAGGCTGCTGTTGCATCCTGCAAGAAGCCTGTGTGCAAGCACAGGTCACTATCCTCACCTCTCCTCCCGAGAGCCTGTGCAGCCTGCCACTGCCAGAGTCCCGTGATCCAGTGACAAATTCCCTGGGAGAGCACACAGCGCATCTCATGCTGTTGCAATGTCATGCTGGCCTCTGATGCCACAGCCTCACCTCGCATTCTGTACCACTCCTTCCCTCCGGCCTCAGTGAGCCAGAGCCCCCTAATTAGCTGCTACTATAACTCTGTCCTGTCTGAGTAAAAAAAGGACACCCTCAGGGGACCTACATGCAGAGGTGGGGCCAAATCCAAAGCTGAACACCAGGAGCTGTGTGAAAAAGAAGAGAAAGGGAAATTTCTCCCAGCAGCCTCAGGAGCAGTGGATAAATCTCCACAATCAACTTGATGTACACTGCATCTGTGAAATACCTGGAGAGACAACTAATCATCCCAAAATGAAGCAGTAGAGTTTGGGAGCAACTGTAGACTTGGGGATTGCTTTCTGCATCTAATTTGTTTCTGGTTCTATGTTTATCATAATTTAGTATTTAGAGCTTATTATCATTGGTAGATTTGTTTATTCATTGGGTTGCTCTCTTCCTTTTTTTTTAATATATAGATATACATATATATATTTTTTGCCTTTTTCTCTTTTTGAGAGTGTGTATGTGTATGCTTCTTTGTGTGATTTTGTCTGTATATCTTTGCTTTTACAATTTGTCCAAGGGTTCAATCTGTCCGTTTTCATTTTTTCTGTTTTTTTTTTTTTTTCGGTATAGATTTCAGTGCTTGTTATCATTGGTGGATTGGTTTTTGGGTTTGGTTACTCTCTTCTTTCTTTTTTTAATTAGTTTTTAATTTTATTTGTAATAATTTAATTTTTTTATTATAATAATTTTATTTTATTTTATTGTATTGTATTTCTTTCTTTTTTTCTCCCTTTTGTTCTGAGCCAGGTGGCTGACAGGGTCTTGGTGCTCCAGCCGGGTTTCAGGCCTGTGCCTCTGAGGTGGGAGAGCAGAGTTCAGGACATCAGCCCACCAGAGACTTCCCAGTTCCACATAATATCAAATGGTGAAAACTCTCCCAGAGATCTCCATCTCAACACTAAGACCCAGCTCCACTCAATGACCAGCAAGGTCCAGTGCTGGACACCCTATGCCAAACAACTAGCAAGACTGGAATACAACACCACCCATTAGCAGAGAGGCTGCCTAAAATCATAATGAGATCACAGACACCACAAAACACACCACCTGATATGGTCCTCCCCACCAGAAAGAAAAGATCCAGCATCATCCACCAGAATACAGGCACCATTCCCCTCCACCACTCACTGAACTAAACTTAGCCAATGGGGGCAGACACCAAAAACAACAGGAACTATGAACCTGCAGCCTGCCAAAAGGAAACCCCAAACACAGTAAGTTAAGCAAAATGAGAAGATAGAGAAACACACAGCAGATGAAGGAGCAAGGCAAAAACCCACCAGACCAAACAAATGAAGAGGAAAGAGGCAGCCTACCTGAAAAAGAATTCAGAGTGATGATAGCAAAGATGATCCAAAATCTTGGAAAGAGAATGGAGAAAATACAAGAAACATTTAACAAGGACCTAGAAGAACAAAAGAGCAAACAAAGAGAGATGAACAACACAATAAGTGAAATAAAAAATTCTCCAGAAGGAATCAATAGCAGAATAACTGAGGCAGAAGAACATATAAGTGAGCTAGAAGATAAAATAGTGTAAATAACTACCATAGAGCAGAATAGAGAAAAAAAATTAGAAGAATTGAGGACAATCTCAGAGACCTCTGGGACAACATTAAACACACCAACATTCGAATTATATGGGTCCCAGAAAAAGAGGAGAATGTGAAAGGGACTGAGAAAATATTTGAAGAGATTATAGTTGAAAACTTCCCTAATATGGGAAAGGAAATAGTCAGTCAAATCGTGGGAGTGCAGAGAGTCCCATACAGGATAAATACAAGGAGAAACAGGTCAAGACACATATTAATGAAATCATCAAAAATTAAATATAAAGAAAAAATATTAAAAGTGGCAAAGGAAAAACAACAAATAACATACAAGGGAATCCCCATAAGGTTAACAGCTGATCTTTCAGCAGAAACTCTGCAAGACAGAAGGGAAGGCAGGACATATTTAACGTGATGAAAGGGAAGAACCTACAACCAAGATTACTCTACACAGCAAGGATCTCATTCAGATTTGACGGAGAAATTAAAACCTTTACAGACAAGCAAAATCTAAGAGAATTCAGTACCACCAAACCAGCTTTACCACAAATGCTAAAGGAACTTCTCTAGGCAGGAAACACAAGAGAAGGAAAAGACCTACAATAACAAACCCAAAACAATTAAGAAAATGGTAATACAAACATACATATCGATAACTACCTTAAATATAAATGGATTAAATGCTCCAACCAAAAGACATAGACTTGCTGAATTAATACAAAAACAAGACCCGTATATATGCTGTCTACAGGAGACCCACTTCAGACCTAGGAACACATACAGACTGAAAGTGAGGGGATGGAAAAAGATATTCCATCCAAATGGAAATCAAAGGAAAGCTGGAGTAGCAATTCTCATATCACAGAAAATAGTCTTTAAAATGAAGAATATTACAAGAGACAAAGAAGGACACTACATAATGATCAAGGGGTCAATCGAAGAAGAAGATATAACAATTGTAACTATATATGCACCCAACATAGGAGCACCTCAATAATAAGCCAAATACTAACACACATAATAAGGGAAATCAACAGTAACATGATCATAGTAGGGGACTTTAACACCCCACTTCCACCAATGGACAGATCATCCAAAGTGAAAATAAATAGGGAAACACAAGCTTTAAATGACACATTAAACATGATGGACTTAATTGATATTTAGAGGACATTACATCCAAAAACAACAGAATACACTTTCTTCTCAAGTGCTCATGGAACATTCTCCAGGATAGATCATATCTTTGGTCACAAAGCAAGTCTTGGTAAATTAAAGAAAACTGAATTCGTATCAAGGATCTTTTCCTACCACAACACTGTGAGACTAGATACCAACAAATACAGGAAAAAATCAGTAAAAAATACAAACACATCGAAGCTAAACCATACATTACTAAATAACCAAGAGATCACTAAAGCAATCAAAGGGGAAATCAAAATTACCTAGAAATCAAAAACAATGAAATCACAATGACCCAAAACCTATGGGATGCAGCAAAAGCAGTTCTAAGAGGGAAGTTTATAGCAATACAATCCTCCCTCAAGAAACAAGAAACATCTCAAATAAACAACCTAACCTTACACCTAAAGGAATTACAGAAAGAAGAAGAACAACAAAAAAATCCTCCTTTAGCAGAAGGAAAGAAATCATAAAGATCAGATCAGAAATAAATGAAAAAGAAATGAAGGAAATGATAGCAAAGATCAATAAAACTAAAAGTTGCTTCTTTGAGAAGATAAAATTGACAAACCATTAGCCAGACTCATCTTGAAAAAAAGGGAGAAGACTCAATTCAATAGAATTAGAATGAAAAAAGAGAAGTAACAACTGACAATGGAGAAATACAAAGGATTGTGAGAGATTACTACAAGCAACTATATGCCAATAAAATGGACAACCTGAAGGAAATGGACATATTCTTAGAAAAGCACAATCTTCTGAGACTGAACCAGGACAAAATAAAAAATATAAACAACCCAATCAGAAGCACTGAAATTGAGACT
Organism: Balaenoptera borealis; assembly: GCF_965194805.1. Taxonomy (NCBI): domain Eukaryota; kingdom Metazoa; phylum Chordata; class Mammalia; order Artiodactyla; family Balaenopteridae; genus Balaenoptera; species Balaenoptera borealis. Next base: position 36,937,241 of record NC_138875.1, read on the forward strand.
GTGATTGAAAATCTTCCAACAAGCAAAAACCCAGGACCCAGTGGCTTCACAGGCGAATCCTATCAAACATTTAGAGAAGAGCTAACACCTAACCTTCTCAAACTCTTTCAAACTATAGCAGAGGGAGGAATACTCCCAAACTCATTCTACAAGGCCACCATCACCCTGATGCCAAAACCAGGCAAAGATGTCACAAAGAAAGAAAACTACAGGCCAATATCACTGATGAAAATAGATGCAAAAATCCTCATCATAATACTAGCATAAAGAATCCAAGAGCACATTATAAGGATTGTACACCATGATCAAGTAGGGCTTATCTCAGGAATGCAAGGATTCTTCAATATACGCAAATCAAACAATGTGATAAACCATATTAAAAAACTGAAGGAGAAAAACCATATGATCATCTCAATAGATGCAGAAAAAGCTTTCGACAAAATTCAACACCCATTTATGATAAAACCCTCCAGAAAGTAGGCATAGAGGGAACTTACCTCAGCATAATAAAGGCCATATATGACAAACCCACAGCCAACATCATTCTCAATGGTGAAAAACTGAAACCATTTCCTCTAAGATCAGAAACAAGACAAGGTTGTCCACTCTCACCACTATTATTCAACATAGATTTGGATGTTTTAGCCACAACAATCAGAGAAGAAAAATAAATAAAAGGAATCCAAATTGAAAAAGAAGTAAATCTGTAACCGTTTGCAGATGACATGATACTATACACAGAGAATCCTAAAGATGCTACCAGAAATCTACTAGGACTAATCAATGAATGTGGTAAAGTACCAAGATAAAAAAGTGACGCACAGAAATCTCTTACATTCCTATACACTAATGATGAAAAATCCGAAAGAGAAATTAAGGAAACACTCTCATTTACCAAAACAACAAAAAGAATAAAATACCTAGGAATAAATCTATTTAAGGAGACAAAAGACTTGTATGCAGAAAACTATAAGATGCTGATTAAAGAAACTAAAGATGGTACAAACAGATGGAGAGATATACCATGTTCTTGGATTGGAAGAATCAACATTGTGAAAATGACTATACTATCCAAAGCAATCTACACGTTCAATACAATCCTTATCAAACTACCAATGGCATTTTTCACAGAACTCGAACAAAAAACTTAACAATTTCTATGGAAACACAAAAGATCCCGAATAGCAAAAGCTATCTTGAGATAGAAAATCAGAGCTAGAGGATTCAGGCTGTTGGACTTCAGACTACACTACAAAGTTACAGTAATCAAGACAGTATGGTACTGGCACAAAAACAGAAATATAGATCAATGCAACAGGATAGAAACCCAGAGATAAACCCATGCTCATATCGTCACATTATTTTTGATAAAGGAGGCAAGAATATACAATGGAGAAAAGACAACTTCTTGAATAAATGGTGCTGGGAAATCTGGACAGCTACATGTAAAAGAATGAAATTAGAACACTCCCTAACACCATACACAAAAATAAACTCCAAATGGATTAAAGACCTAAATGTAAAGCCAGACACTATAAAACTCTTAGACGAAAACACAGGCAAAACACTGTATGACTTATATGACTTATGTCGAAAGATCCTTTTTGACCCACCTCCTAGAGAAAAGGAAATAAAAACAAACAAATGGGACCTAATGAAACTTAAAAGCTTTTGCAAAACAAAGGAAAACATAAACAAGAGCAAAAGACAGCCCTCAGAATGGGAGAAAATATTTGCAACCGAGCAACTGATGAAGGATTAATCTCCAAAATTTATAAGGAGTTCATGCAGCTCAATATCAAAAAACAAGCAACCCGATCCAAAAATGGGCAGAAGACCTATATAGACATTTCTCCAAAGAAGATATACAGATTGCCAACAAACACATGAAAGGATGATCAACATCACTAATCATTAGAGAAATGTAAATCAAAACTACAATGAGGTATCACCTCACACCAGTCAGAATGGCCATCATCAAAATATCTACAAACAATAAATGCTGGAGAGGGTGTGGAGAAAAGGGAACCCTCTTGCACTGTTGGTGGGAATGTAAGTTGACACAGCCACTATGGAGAATAGTCTGGAGTTTCCTTAAAAAACTAAAAATAAAACTACCATACGACCCAGCAATCCCACCACTGGGCATATACCCTGAGAAGACCATAATTCAAAAAGAGTCATGTACCAAAATGTTCATTGCAGCTCTATTTACAATAGCCAGAACATGGAAGCAACCTAAGTGTCCACTGACACATGAATGCATAAAGAAGATGTGGCACATATATACAGTTGAATATTACTCAGCCATAAAAAGAAACAAAATTGAGTTTTTTGTAGTGAGGTGGATGGGTCTAGAGTCTTTCATACAAAATGAAGTATGTCAGAAAGAGAAAAATAAATACCATATGTTAACACATATATATTGGATCTAAAAAAAAAAAAAAAAAGTTCTGAAGAACCTAGGGGCAGGACAGGAACAAAGATACAGACGTAGAGAATGGATTTGAGGACACCGGGACAGGGAAGTGTAGCTGGGATGAAGTGTGAGTGTGGCATGGACATATATACACTACCAAGTGTAAAATAGATAGCTAGTGGGAAGCAGCCATATAGCACAGGGAGATCAGCTCAGTGCTTTGTGACCACCTAGAGGGGTGGGATAGGGAGGGTGGGAGGGAGACGCAAGAGGGAGGAGATATGGGGATATATGTATATGTATAGCTGATTTACTTTGTTATACAGCAGAAACTAACACAACATTGTAAAACAATTATACTCCAATAAAGATGTTTAAAAAATAAAATAAGCCCTTTCTACCCTTAAAAGAAAAAGTAGCTGGGAGTTTGAGAGACTTTGAGTACTGGGCAAACTGATTGTAGACTTGGTACAGGGTTTTGGGGAAAGGTCCTCATTTTTGTCATTTATTCACTGAATGAGCTTGGACAAGTGAATTCTCCTCTCTGAACTATGTTTTCATCATCCATAAAATGAAGAGAATAATTTTGCCTTTGCAAAAAAAGAAAAAAAAGAGCCCAGAGCAAAAAAAAAAGACCCAAAAGTGAAACACACTGTAGAGATCAGATTGTGTCAACATCTCAGTTTTGCCTAATAATGCTCTTTTAGGATATAAGGAGTTGCTAAATGATTGGAAGATAGAAGCAGAGCTTTTCCTGTGATGGAGTGTCCCATTAAAGCATACTGGCTCCTTTTATTTCAGAACAGTGTTGACCCAAGTCCAATGAGATCCATCAAACATCCCTTCTCTGGTGAGTCATTTAGCCACAAGAAGAGGTTCACTAATCAATTGCAAATAGAAAAAGGGGGAAGGTGCACACAATAACAAACAATTGAAAGGTATCATGTAAGATTTCTAACACCCTTAAAAAAATTCAAGCAAACAAAAAAGAAAAGAAAAAACTGTTTGGAAATCATTTTTAGGGGGAAACTGAGCACAAGACCACTGTACCAGGTTTATAATAAGCAAAAGACATAACCTTTCATCTCTAGGAATTATAGATGGATGATCATGAAATTGTACAATTTGGAAATGGTTTCCCCACCACTGCCTGAATACCGAGCTCCTGCATCTCACATCCATAGCTCAGATTTTATATCACAGACGCTAAAGGGAGACATGAGGGGCTCAGCTGTCAGCCCGTGTTGACACCGCACAGCAAGGGCTGTTCAAATGGACAGATTTTCAGTGGGATGATTCCTAACTCAATCTTTTGTCACTCACCCTTCGTGGCTTATCTGCTTTAATTTGTTTATCTTGTTTGGTCATTAGTTTTGTCTAGATTTTATATTCATTATTCTGTATCGTATCTCTGACATTTCAGTTTAGGAGGTGATTGTTTACCATATACATCGATTCTCCCAGGCCCTCAAATATTCCACAGTCGATGCTAACAAGATAGTAACTACGAATAGTCATTATCTGGCTATTTTGGGACATATTCTCCATCTCATTTTAATGCATTCTTATATTTCCAGTCTCCTGGGGACTCTCACATATTCCTTTTGAACATTTACTCTTTAATGCTATCCAGACAGAGCCTTTGTACCCCTTTGGAATGAATAAATACAGACTATCTCAGGTGATTTTAATCTCTCTCTTGTGTGCCTTTAAAAATGCACACCTTGCTTTTATCAACCCCATATTTTGCACTTTCAAGAGAAAACACTGCAGCTGGCATAGGATCTCTTATCAGCCTGTGTTATAGACAAGGGGACCAAGTGGGGACAGGCTTGTCTTCTTGGTTCCTAACGAGTCACAGACACAGAAGGAATGTATTATTGATGTTGTACATCATTTGTCTGGCCTGTTTGCTATTGTATTTTTGTTGTTAGTTTATCTATTTACTACACCTGGAGTTTCCATGTGGCCTTTAATTGGGACTGAGCAGGGAACAGTTACTCCTGGGGCCTAAGTAAATATGGACATCTTTGGGTTTCCTGGGAGTTCGTTAAACATGGTGCAATCAACTCCCTTATCCTAAGGGGGCCAGCCTTAGTACTAGTAACAACTGCCCCTTCTACTCTCTTTCTTTGTGCTTTTCTAGCTTTACTTGCCCCTTTTTTTTTTTTCTCTCTGTAGTGGAGTTACCACTGGTATAGCTGTCATTGATCCACGATTAGGAAACTCTGTTGAAGCTCCTTGGGATATTTAGATGAATTCCATGTATTGGCAAAATTGCTGTGCATAGCATTCCTTCTCTACCTCATGTCCTTATGCTACAACTTTCATATAACAATAGTATAGTGCAGTATAGAATAGTATAATATAACTTGGTATGAAAACAGACAAGTTAGCTTTAGATGGCTATGGTTTCATGAGTAGACCTAAAACAGGCTCTGCTTCCTGCTATTCTAAAAAGATCTCACCTACTTATGTCAAACTGCTCAGACATTCTGACAAAGCAATAAATACCAAAATGTTACTGACTTCTGCAGGATTGTGTGAGCAGTCAAGCATCTCTGGCCAAGTGACAGACTATCCAATACAAGGTCTGATACACTGGGTTTCACTACACTGTGCCTTGAGACTTGCTTTGGAAAAGGTATGAGATGGAAGAAGATGGCGAAAGGAGTGTTTCTACTCAGCATCATGTGAGGCTCATACACTGGTGGTTAAATTCTGAGCACAAATAAGCCATCTAACCATAGCTAAGCTCTTGTTTGCAGTGTTCTGTTATCATCTTTTCCACAACAACCAAAATACAAAAACACTTTTAAGGGAATGATAAACACTGAAGTAGAATACAACTCCTTCTATTAGGAACCCAGATTAACTCAGTTAGATGTCTAGTCCAGGGAACGAAATATTCAACCTTTAAATAAATACACAATAAAAATAGCACACTCTTACTATAGGGTTACTGGACTGTAGCAGTAAATGAACTGAATAAAATTTTATGGCTTCTTAACATGCTGAGGTTTGTGCAGTGTCTTCCATCTTGTAGCTTAACAACATTTTGCAGTCTGCTATCAGTGAAAGTAATAGTGCAGATGAAAATTTTATGAAAAATGGGAAATCTACATTGGTTTTATATTATGTCACTGAAATGAATAAAGATCATATTTTGGCATTAACAGCTAATGGTGAGAAAAGGAGTGGGGGTTGGTTACTCTATTTTTGGCCGTGGAATTGATGTTTTTTAAAGAGTCGGCTGTAATTATGATATTTGAATGTCATTATCATTAAACTGATGAATTATTTAGAAAGAAGGTGAACAAAGCAAAGAGTTCCTCAGTGTGCTCACGCATTTGAGTTGTATTTTGCCGGTCAGGTGCTCCTTTCAGAAGGCGGTATTAATTACACGGATGGTGCAGATATGTTGTGTTATTACTTCCCTCAGCAAGGTCAAATTTTTCTACTACAGAGCATTTGGGGGATAGGAATAGAGGAAAAGGGGAAGAGGAATTGCTAAATAATCAATCATATTGTAAATGTTAATAGGAAATAGTCCCTACTCTTTGAAATGGATTTTATTATATCTTCTATTTGAGTTGTTATAATGACCTCCTTATCAACTTTCTGGCCTCCCACCCTGATTGGCTCAAAGAAAGCTTTTTGATAAGAAGGAAATATAATTTTGAAAAAAAAAAAGACTATTAGAATGATATGGTGTGGATGAGAAAAATATTCAGTTTAAGATACAAGCAACTTAACCAGCAAATATTTTCCTTGAACCAAATGGAAAATTGATATTGAGCAACTTTTATTTTCTCATTTCTCTCTCTTACACTCCCTCTCCAGGAAATAACATTTACTTGTTTCAGTGGTTTCATTCCTTGAGAGACTAAAACAATTTTCTCTCTAGCTCTATTTTAAAAATTATCTTTCATTTATGTGGCTTAGATTGGTATGTCCCTGCCTCCAAACAAAAACTTGCCACTTTGAATTCTTCTTGCCAGTCTTTGTTTCATGCTTACTGAGTAACAAGGAGCATAATTTTGTGTGGTATTCAAGATGGAACAGACAGGTTTTCACTTTGGGATGTTATAGTTAACAGCATACCATATTTTAACTTCATCCTACAAAATACAAGTAAATATTTTGCTTCCTACAGATTTTTGTGCATTTTTCATAGTTTATAATATGAATACTTTTGTTCTAGAGCATTCTGAATGTTCTTTCTTGGTCAAAAACACCTTTGCTTTCCTGAAGAACTTGTAGGATTCCGTGATACCAGGGCTGTGATCTCTCCCATTTGCCATTATTTTTTTGATTTTCCCCCCCCTCATTTAGGGGCTAATACTGTTCTCACTGAGGATTCTACTTTGACTCAGATCCCAGAAGAAAACAAAGAGCTACATGCTTGGAGGGGATTTTGGGTGTGTGACTTTAGGGACAACTCTAAAAGATAAATTTTTTTCCCATGTTTCCTCTATTCAGTTCAGTTCGTCCAGAAAAAGTCCAGGAATGCATGACCACACTCCTGTTTAGTATAAAGAGTATGCATTTGAATTAACTACCTTTTCTACTTTAGATTAGGGGAAAACTGAGATGGAGTCTATGGAGATAAAGAACACTCAACATCCAAGTCATTTTTCAATCAATTTAGCAAGATGAAAACAGGGAAATGCAAATCAAAACTACAATCAGAAATCACCTAACAAACACTTAGAATGGTTATAGCATGTGGAGAAAAAGGAACTCTTGTGCACTGTTGATGGGAATGTAAATTGGTGCAGCCACTGTGAAAAATAGTATGGAGTTTCCTCAAAAAACTAAAAATAGAACTGCCATATGATTCAGCATTTCCACTTCTGGGTATTTATCTGAAGAAAACAAAAACACTAATTTGAAAAGATACATGCACTTAAATGTTCGTTCCAGCATTATTTACAATAGCCAAGACAATGGAAATGACCTAAGTGTCCATCAATGGATAATGAATAAATAAGTTGTGATATAGTGATATATATATATATATACACACACACATATATATGTGATGGAATATTATTCAGCCCTGAAAAAGAATGTAATCTTGCCATTTGTGACCTTGAAGGCTTTATGCCAAGGAAAATAAGTTGGACAGAAAAAGAAAATTAATATATGGTCTCACTTGCCTGTAGAATCTAAATCAAAGCATAGCAAAAAACAAAGAAGACAGAACAAAACAAAACAAAAAATTTTGAGCTCATGGGTATAGAGAAGAGATTAATGGTTGTCTGAGGTGGGGTATGGGGGAGGACAAAGTGAATAAAGGGGGTCAAATGTATACATTTCCAGGTATAAAATGAGTAAGTCAGGTGATACAATGTACAGCACAGTGACTATAGTTAATAATACTGTATTGCACATTTAAAAGTAGCAAGGAGAGTGGATGTTGAAAGTTCTCATCAAAGGAAAAAAAGTAACTATCTATGGTGTCAGATGTTAACTGGATTTTATTGTGGTGATCATTTTACAATATATACAAATTTCAAATCACTGCATTGCACACCTGAAATTAATATAATGTTGTGTAAATTAAACCTCAATTAAAAAATAAAACAGAAAAACAAAAACCAAAAACAGAATTGTTTTGTTTCATTAATCATTTTTTCTTCTTAAATTTTAGTCTTAAATATTTATGGTAAAGAAATTTCCTTTCATTAACTTGAGAAAATATTATACAATACAATTGTAACTTGTTAAAATAATTTTTTGATTTTTTTTTAACATCTTTATTAGAGTATAATTGCTTTACAATGGTGTGTCAGTTTCTGCTTTATAACAAAGTGAATCAGTTATACATATACATATGTCCCCATATCTCTTCCTCTTGCATCACCCTCCCTCACACCCTCCCTATCGCACCCCTCTGGGTGGTCACAAAGCACCAAGCTGATCTCCCTGTGCTATGCGGCTGCTTCCCACTAGCTATCTATTTTACGTTTGGTATGTATATATGTCCATGCCAATCTCTCACTTTGTCCCAGCTTACCCTTCCCCTCCTCATATCCTCAAGTCCATTCTCTAGTAGGTCTGCATCTTTATTCCTGTCTTGTCCCTAGGTTCTTCTGACTATTTTCTTTGTTTTTTTTTTTTTTTAGATTCCATATATATGTGTTAGCATATGGTATTTGTTGTTCTCTTTCTGAATTACTTCACTCTGCATGACAGTCTGTAGGTCCATCCACCTCACTACAAATAACACAGTTTCGTTCCTTTTTAAGGCTGAGTAATATTCCATTATATATATGTGCCACATCTTCTTTATCCATTCATGTGTCGACGGACACTTATGTTGCTTCCGTGTCCCGGCTATTGTAAATAGAGCTGCAATGAACATTTTGGTAAATGACTCTTTTTGAATTATGGTTTGCTCAGGGTATATGCTCAATAGAGGGATTGCAGGGTCGTATGGTAGTTCTATTTTTAGTTTTTTTAAGGAACCTCCATACAGTTTCCATAGTGGCTATATGAATTTACATTGCCACCAACAGTGCAAGAGGGTTCCCTTTTTTCCACACCCTCTCCTGTATTTATTGTTTGTAGATTTTTTGATGATGGCCATTCTGACCGGTGTGAGATGATATCTCATTTTAGTTTTGATTTGCATTGCTCTAATGATTAATGATGTTGAGCATCTTCTCATGTATTTGTTGGCAATCTGGTTATCTTCTTTGGAGAAATGTCTATTTAGGTCTTCTGCCCATTTTTGGATTGGGTTGTTTGATTTTTTTTTTTTTTTAATGTCTGAAACATTTATATTAACATATTTCCATACATATTTCCATACAAATACAAATATAAGATTTTTAGAAATTTCATGTAATGTCTGAAACATTTATATTAACATATTTCCATACAAATAACCCAATGAAAGTTTAGTATTAGTTGTTTTGTTTGTTTGTTTTTTTATACTGCAGGTTCTTATTAGGCATCAATTTTATACACATCATTGTATACATGTCAATCCCAATCGCCCAATTCAGCACACCACCATCCCCACCCCACCGCAGTTTTCCACCCTTGGTGTCCATATGTCCATTCTCTACATCTGTGTCTCAACTTCTGCCCTGCAAACCGGCTCACCTGTACCATTTTTCTAGGTTCCACATACATGCATTAATATACGATATTTGTTTTTCTCTTTCTGACTTATTTCACTCTGTATGACAGTCTCTAGATCCATCCACTTCTCAACAAATGACTCAATTTCGTTCCTTTTTATGGCTGAGTAATATTCCATTGTATATATATACCACATCTTCTTTATCCATTCGTCTGTTGATGGGCATCTAGGTTGCTTCCATGACCTGGCTATTGTAAATAGTGCTGCAATGAACATTCGGGTGCATGTGTCTTTTTGAATTACGATTTTCTCTGGGTATATGCCCAGTAGTGGGATTGCTGGGTCATATGGTAATTCTATTTTTAGTTTTTTAAGGAAACTCCATATTGTTCTCCATAGTGGCTGTATCAATTTACATTCCCACAAACAGTGCAAGAGGGTTCCCTTTTCTCCACACCCTCTCCAGCATTTGTTGTTTGTAAATTTTCTGATGATGCCCATTCTAACAGGAGTGAGGTGATACCTCATTGTAGTTTTGATTTACATTTCTCTAATGGTTAGTGATGTTGAGCATCTTTTCATGTGCTTTGTGGCCGTCTGTATGTCTTCTTTGGAGAAATGTCTATTTAGGTCTTCTGCCCATTTTTGGATTGGGGTGTTTGTTTCTTTAATATTGAGCTGAATGAGCTGTTTATATATTTTGGAGATTAATACTTTGTCCGTTGATTCATTTGCAAATATTTTCTCCCATTCTGAGGGTTGTCTTTTCATCTTGTTTATGGTTTCCTTTGCTGTGCAAAAGCTTTGAAGTTTCATTAGGTCCCATTTGTTTATTTTTGTTTTTATTTCCATTACTCTAGGAGGTGGATCAAAAAAGATCTTGCTGTGATTGATGTCAAAGAGTGTTCTTCCTATGTTTTCCTCTAAGAGTTTTATAGTGTCCAGTCTTATATTTAGGTCTGTAATCTATTTTGAGTTTATTTTTGTGTATGGTGTTAGGGAGTGTTCTAATTTCATTCTTTTACATGTAGCTGTCCAGTTTTCCCAGCACCACTTATTGAAGAGACTGTCTTTTCTCCATTGTATATCTTTGCCTCCTTTGTCATAGATTAGTTGACCATAGGTGCGTGGGTTAATCTCTGGGATTTCTATCTTGTTCCATTGATGTATGTTTCTGTTTTTGTGCCAGTACCATATTGTCTTGATTACTGTAGCTTTGTAGTATAGTCTGAAGTTAGGGGGTCTGATTCCTCCAGCTCCATTTTTTCCCCTCAAGACTGCTTTGGCTATTCGGAGTCATTTGTGACTCCATACAAATTTTAAGATGATTTGTTCTAGCTCCGTAAAAAATGCCATTGGTAATTTGATAGGGATTGCATTGAATCTGTAGATTGCTTTGGGTAGTATACTCATTTTCACAATGTTGATTATTCCAATCCAAGAACATGGTATATCTCTCCATCTGTTAGTATCATCTTTAATTTCTTTCATCAGTGTCTTATAGTTTTCTGCATACAGGTCTTTTGTCTCCCTAGGTAGGTTTATTCCTAGGTATTTTATTCTTTTTGTTGCAATGGTAAATGGGAGTGTTTCCATAATTTCTCTTTCAGAATTTTCATCATTAGTGTATAGGAATGCAAGAGATTTCTGTGCATTAATTTTGTATCCTGCAACTTTACCATATTCATTAATTAGCTCTAGCAGTTTTCTGGTGGAAGTTTTAGGATTCTCTATGTATAGTATCATGTCATCTGCAAACAGTGACAGTTTTACTTCTTCTTTTCCAATTTATATTCCTTTTATTTCTTTTTCTTCTCTGATTGCTGTGGCTAGGACTTCCAGAACTATGTTGAATAATAGTGGTGAGAGTGGACATCCTTGTCTCATTCCTGATCTTAGAGGAAATGCTTTCAGTTTTTCACCATTGAGAATGATGTTTGCTGTGGGTTTGTCATATATGGCCTTTATTATGTTGAGGTAGGTTCCCTCTATGCCCACTTTCTGGAGAGTTTTTATCATAAATGGGTGTTGAATTTTGTCAAAAGCTTTTTCTGCATCTATTGAGATGATCATATGGTTTTTATTCTTCAATTTGTTAATATGGTGTATCACATTGTTTGATTTGCGTATATTGAAGAATCCTTGCATCCCTGGGATAAATCCCACTTGATGGTGGTGTATGATCCTTTTAATGTGTTGTTGGATTCTGTTTGCTAGTATTTTGTTGAGAATTTTTGCATCTATATTCATCAGTGATATTGGTCTGTAATTTTCTTTTTTTGTAGTGTCTTTGTCTGGTTTTGGTATGAGGGTGATGGTGGCCTCATAGAATGAGTTTGGGAGTGTTCCTTCCTCTGCAATTTTTTGGAAGAGTTTGAGAAGGATAGATGTTAGGTCTTCTCTAAATGTCTGATAGAATTCACCTGTGAAGCCATCTGGTCCTGGAGTTTTGTTTGTTGGAAGATTTTAAATGACAGTTTCAATTTCATTACTTGTGATTGGTCTGTTCATATTTTCTGTTTCTTCCTGGTTCAGTCTTGGAAGGTTATACCTTTCTAAAAATTTGTCCATTTCTTCCAGGTTGTCCATTTTATTGGCATAAAGTTGCTTGTAGTAGTCTCTTAGGATGCTTTGTATTTCTGTGGTGTCTGTTGTAACTTCTCCTTTTTCATTTCTGATTTTATTGATTTGAGTCCTCTCCCTCTTTTTCTTGATGAGTCTGCCTAATGGCTTATCAATTTTATTTATCTTCTCAAAGAACCAACTTTTAGTTTTATTGATCTTTGCTATTGTTTTCTTTGTTTCTATTTCATTTATTTCTGCTCTGATCTTTATGATTTCTTTCCTTCTGCTAACTTTGGGTTTTGTTTGTTCTTCTTTCTCTAGTTCCTTTAGGTGTAAGGTTAGATTGTTTACTTGAGATTTTTCTTGTTTCTTTAGGTAGGCTTGTATAGCTATAAACTTCCCTCTTAGTACTGCTTTTGCTGCATCCCATAGGTTTTGGGTCATTGTGTTTTCATTGTCATTTGTCTCTAGGTATTTTTTGATTTCCTCTTTGATTTCTTCAGTGATCTCTTGGTTATTTTAGTAATGTATTGTTTAGCCTCCATGTGTTTGTCTTTTTTACGTTTTTTTCCCTGTAATTCATTTCTAATCTCATAGTGTTGTGGTCAGAAAAGATGCTTGATATGATTTCAATTTTCTTAAATTTACTGAGGCTTGATTTGTGACCCAAGATGTGATCTATCCTGGAGAATGTTCCATGCACACTTGAAAAGAATGTGTAATCTGCTGTTTTTGTATGGAATGTCCTATAAATATCAATTAAATCTACCTGGTCTATTGTGTCATTTAAAGCTTCTGTTTCCTTATTAATTTTCTGTTTGGATGATCTGTCCATTGGTGTAAGTGAGGTGTTAAAGTCCCCCACTATTGCTGTGTTACTGTCGATTTCCTCTTTTATAGCTGTTAGCAGTTGCCTTATGTATTGAGGTGCTCCTATGTTGGGTGCATATATATTTATAATTGTTATATCTTCTTCTTGGATTGATCCCTTGATCATTATGTAGTGTCCTTCCTTGTCTCTTGTAAAATTCTTTATTTTAAAGTCTATTTTATCTGATATGAGTATAACTACTCCAGTTTTCTTTTGATTTCCATTTGCATGGAATATCTTTTTCCATCCCCTCACTTTCAGTCTGTATGTGTCCCTAGGTCTGAAGTGGGTCTCTTGTAGACAGCATATATATGGGTCTTGTTTTTGTATCCATTCAGCCAGTCTATGTCTTTTGGTTGGGGCATTTAATCCATTCACGTTTAAGGTAATTATCGATATGTATGTTCCTATGACCATTTTCTTAATTGTTTTGGGTTTGTTTTTGTAGGTCCTTTTCTTCTCTTGTGTTTCCCACTTAGAGAAGTTCCTTTAGCATTTGTTGTAGAACTGGTTTGGTGGTGCTGAATTCTCATAGCTTTTGCTTGTCTGTAAAGCTTTTGATTTCTCCATCAAATCTAAATGAGATCCTTGCCGGGTAGAGTAATCTTGGTTTTAGGTTCTTCCCTTTCATCACTTTAAGTATATCATGCCACTCCCTTCTGGCTTGTAGAGTTTCTGCTGAGAAATCAGCTGTTAACCTTATGGGAGTTCCCTTGTATGTTATTTGTCGTTTTTCCCTTGCTGCTTTCAATAATTTTTCTTTGTCTTTAATTATTGCCACTTCTATTACTATGTGTCTCGGCATGTTTCTCCTTGGGTTTATCCTGTATGGGACTCTCTGCGCTTCCTGGACTTGGGTGGCTATTTCCTTTCCCATGTTAGGGAAGTTTTCGACTATAATCTCTTCAAATATTTTCTCTGGTCCTTTCTCTCTCTCTTCTCCTTCTGGGACCCCTATAATGCGAATGTTGTTGCATTTAATGTTGTCCCAGAGGTCTCTTAGGGTGTCTTCATTTCTTTTCATTCTTTTTTCTTTATTCTATTCCACAGCAGTGAATTCCACCATTCTGTCTTCCAGGTCACTTATCCGTTCTTCTGCCTTAGTTATTCTGCTATTGATTACTTCTAGTGTAGTTTTCATTTCACTTATTGTATTGGTCATCTCTGTTTGTTTGTTCTTTAATTCTTCTAGGTGTTTGTTAATCATTTCTTGCATCTTCTCAATCTTTGCCTCCATTCTTATTCCGAGGTCCTGGATCATCTTCACTATCATTATTCTGAATTCTTTTTCTGGAAGGTTGCCTATCTCCACCTCATTTAGTTGTTTTTGTGGGGTTTTTTTCTTGTTCCTTCATCTGGTACATAGCCCTCTGCCTTTTCTTCTTGTCTATCTTTCTGTAACTGTGGTTTTTGGTCCACAGGCTGCAGGATTGTAGTTTTTCTTGCTTCTGCTGTCTGCCCTCTGGTGGTTGAGGCTATCTAAGAGGCTTGATGGGAGGCTCTAAGGGGTTGTTTGATTTTTGATATTGAGTTGCTTGTATGTTTTGGAGATTAATCCTTTGTCAGTTGTTTCATTTGCATATATTTTCTCCCATTCTGAGGGTTGTCTTTTGGACTTCTTTATGGTTTCCTTTGCTGTGCAAAAGCTTTTAAATTTCATTAGGTTCCATTTGTTTATTTGTGTTTTTATTTCCATTTCTCTAGGAGCTGGGTCAAAAAGGATCGTGCTGTGATTTATGTCATAGAGTGTTCTGCCTATGTTTTTCTCTAAGAGTTTGATAGCGTCTGGCCTTACACTTAGGTCTTTAATCCATTTTGAGTTTATTTTTGTGTATGGTGTCAGGGAGTGTTCTAATTTCATACTTTTTCACGTACCTGTCCAATTTTCCCAGCACGACTTATTGAAGAGGCTGTCTTTTCTCTACTGTATATGCTTGCCTCCTTTGTCAAAGATAATGTGAACATAGGTGTGTGGGTTTATCTCTGGGCTTTCTATCCTGTTACATTGATCTATATTTCTGTTTTTGTGCCAGTACCATACTGTCTTGATTACTGTAGCTTTGTAGTATAGTCTGAAGTCAGGGAGCCTGATTCCTCCAGCTCCGTTTTTCTTCTCAAGATTGCTCTGGCTATTCAGGGTGTTTTGTGTTTCCATTCAAATTGTGAATTTTTTGTTCTAGTTCTGTGAAAAATGCCTGTCGTAGTTTCATAGGGATTGCATAGAATCTGTCTATTGCTTTGGAGAGTAGAGTCATTTTCACAATGTTGATTCTTCCAATCCAAGAACATGGTATAACTCTCCATCTATTTGAGTCATATTTAATTTTGTTCTTCAGTGTCTTATAATTTTCTGCATACAGGTCTTTTGTCTCCTTAGGTAGGTTTATTCCTAGATATTTTATTCTTTTTGCTCCAGTGGTAAATGGGAGTGTTTTCTTAATGTCACGTCCAGATTTTTCATCATTAGTGTATAGGAATGCTAGAGATTTCTGTGCATTAATTTTGTATCCTGTTACTTTATCAAATTCATTGATTAGCTCTGGTAGTTTTCTCGTGGCAGCATCTTTAGGATTCTCTACGTATAGTATCATCTCATCTGCAAATAGTGACAGCTTTACTTCTTCTTTTCCAATTTGGATTCCTTTTATTTCTTTTTCTTCTCTGAATGCCATGGCTAGGACTTCCAAAACTATGTTGAATAAAAGTGGTGAGAGTGGGCAACCTTGTCTTGTTCCTCATCTTAGTGGAAATGATTTCAGTTTTTCACCATTCAGGACAATGTTGGCTGTGGGTTTGTAATATGGCCTTTATTATGTTGAGGTAAGTTCCTCTATGCCTACTTTCTGGAGGGTTTTTATCATAAATGGGTGTTGAATTTTGTCGAAAGCTTTCTCTGCATCTATTAAGATGATCATATGGTTTTTCTCCTTCAATTTTTTAATATGGTGTATCACGTTGATTGATTTGCATACATTGAAGTATCCTTGCATTCCTGGGATAAACCCCACTTGATCATAGTGTATGATCCTTTTAATGTGTTGTTGGATTCTGTTTGCTAGTATTTTGTTGAGGATTTTTGCATCTATTTTCATCAGTGATATTGGCCTGCAGTTTTCTTCCTTTGTGACATCATAGTCTGGTTTTGGTATTAGGGTGATGGTTGCATTGTAGAATGAGTTTAGGAGTGTTCCTCCCTCTGCTATATTTTGGAAGAGTTTCAGAAGGATAGGTATTAACTCTTCTCTAAATGTTTGATAGAATTCACCTGTGAAGCCATCCTGTCCTGGGTTTTTGTTTGTTGGAAAATTTTTAATCACAGTTTCAATTTCAGTGCTTGTGATTGGTCTGTTCATATTTTCTATTTCTTCCTGGTTCACTCTCAGAAGGTTGTGCATTTCTAGGAATTTGTCCACTTCTTCCAGGTTGTCCACCTTATTGTCATATAGTTGCTTGTAGTAATCCCTCATGATCCTTTGTATTTCTGCAGTGTCAGTTGTTACTTCTCCATTATCATTTCTACATCTATTGATTTAAGTCTTCTCTCTTTTTTTCTTGATAAGTCAGGCTAATGGTTTATCAATTTTGTTTATCTTCTCAAAGAACCAGGTTTTAGTATTATTGATCTTTGCTATGGTTTCCTTCATTTCTTTTTCATTTATTTCTGATCTGATCTTTAAGATTTCTTTCCTTCCACTAACTTTGGGGATTTTTTGTTCTTCTTTCTCTAATTGCTTTTGGTGTAAGGTTAAGTTGTTTATTTGAGATGTTTCTTGTTTCCTAATGTAGGCTTGTATAGCTCTAAACTTCCCTCTTAGAACTGCTTTTGCTGCATCCCATAGGTTTTGGGTCATTGTGTTTTCATTGTCATTTGTTTCTTGGTATGTTTTGATTTCATCTTTGATTTCTTCAGTGATCTCTTTGTTATTAAGTAGTGTGTTGTTTAGCCTCCATGTGTTTGTATTTCTTGCAGATTTTTTCCTGAAATTGATATCTAGTCTCATAGCATTGTGGTCAGAAAAGATACTTGATATGATGTCAATTTTCTTAAATTTACCAAGGCTTGATTTGTGACCCAAGATATGATCTATCCTGGAGAATGTTCCATGAGCACTTGAGAAAAATGTGTATTCTGTTGAGTTTGGATGGAATGTCCTCTAAATATCAATTAAGTCCATCTTGTTTAATGTATCTTTTAAAGCTTGTGTTTCCTTATTTATTTTCATTTTGCATGATCTGTCCCTTGGTGAAAGTTGGGTGTTAATGACCCCTACTATGATTGTGTTACTGTTGATTTCCATTTTATGGCTTTTAGTATTTGCCTTATGTATTGAGGTGCTCCTGTGTTGGGTGCATAAATATTTACAATTGTTATATCTTCTTCTTGGATCGATCCCTTGATCATTATGTAGTGTCCTTCTTTGTCTCTTGTAATAGTCTTTATTTTAAAGTCTATTTTGTCTGATATGAGAATTGCTACTACATCTTTCTTTTGATTTCCATTTGCATGGAATATCTTTTTCTATCCCCTCACTTTCAGTCTGTATGTGTCCCTAGGTCTGAAGTGGGTCTCTTGTAGACAGCATATATACAGGACTTGTTTTTGTATTCATTCAGCCAGTCTGTGTCTTTTGGTTGGAGCATTTAATCCATTTACATTTAATTTAATTATTGACATGTATGTTCCTATTACCATTTTCTTAATTTTTTTTGGTTTATTATTGTAGGTCTTTTCCTTCTCTTGTGTTTCCTGCCTAGAGAAGTTCCTTTAACATTTGTTGTAAAGTTGGTTTGGTGGTGGTGAATTCTCTTAGCTTTTGCTTGTCTGTAAAGCTTTTAATTTCTCTGTCAAATTTCAATGAGATCCTTGCTGGGTAGAGTAATCTTGGTTGAAGGTTTTTCTCTTTCATCACTTTAAATATGTCCTGCTACTCCCTTCTGGCTTGCAGAGATTCTGCAGAAAGATCAGCTGTTAACCTTATGGGGATTCCCTTATGTGTTAGTTGTTGTTTTTCCCTTGCTGCTTTTAATATTTGTTCTTTGTATTTATTTTTGATAGTTTGATTAATGTGTGTCTGGGCGTGTTTCTCCTTGGATTTATCCTGTATGGACTCTCTGTGCTTCCTGGACTTGATTAACTATTTCCTTTCCCATATTAGGGAAGCTTTCAACTATAATCTCTTCAAATATTTTCTCAGTCCTTTTCTTTTTCTCTTCTTCTTCTGGGACCCCTATAATTCGAATGTTGGTGCATTTAATGTTGTCCCAGAGGTCTCTGAAACTGTCCTCTATTCTTTTCATTCTTTTTTCTTTATTCTGCTCTGCCGTAGTTATTTCCAATATTTTATCTTCCAGGTCACTTATCCGTTATTCTACCTTAGTTATTCTGCTATTGAACCCTTCTAGAAAAATTTTAATCTCATTTATTGTGTTGTTCATCTTTGTTTGTTTACTCTTTATTTCTTCTTTGTCCTTGTTAAACGTTTCTTGTATTTTCTCTATTCTGTGTCCAAGACTTTGGATCATCTTTACTATCATTATTCTGATTTCTTTTTCAGGTAGACTGCCTATTTCCTCTTCATTTGTTTCATCTGGTAGGTTTTTACCTTGCTCCTTCATCTGCTGTGTGTTTCTCTGTCTTCTCATTTTGCTTAACTTACTGTGTTTGGGGTCTCCTTTTCACAGGCTGGAGGTTGGTAGTTTCCGTTGTTTTTGATGTCTGTCCCCAGTGGCTAAGGTTGGTTCAGTGGGTTGTGTAGGCTTCCTGGTGGAGTGGACTAGTGCCTGTGTTCTGGTGGATGAGGCTGGATCTTGTCTTTCTGGTGGGCAGGCCCACATCTGGTGGTGTGTTTTGGGGTGTCTGTGGCCTTATTATGATTTTAGGCAGCCTGTGTGCTAATGGATGGGGTTGTGTTCTTGTCTTGCTAGTTGTTTGGCATAGGGTGTCCAGCACTGTAACTTGCTGGTCGTTGAGTGGAGCTGGGCCTTGGTGTTTAGATGGAGATCTCTGGGAGGTTTTCACTGTTTGATTTTACATGGAGCTGGGAGGTCTCTTGTGGACCAGTGTCGTGAACTTGGCTCTCCCACCTCATTGGCACAGCCCTGACGCCTGGGTGGAGCACCAAGAGCCTGTCCTCCACATGGCTCAGAATAAAAGGGAGAAAAAAAAAGAAGAAAGAAAGAAGAAGATAGAATAAAATAAAGTAAAATAAAATAAATTAAAATTAAATAAAGTTATTAAAATAAAAAATAAAAAATAATTATTAAGGTTAAAAAAAAAATTTTAAGTAATAAAGAAAAAAAAATAGGACTGACAGAATCCTAGGACAAATGGTAAAAACAAAGCTATACAGACAAAAATCACATAGAAGCATATGCATACAGACTCAGAAAAAGAAAAAAAAAGGGGGAAAAATACATATATCATTGCTACCAATATTCACCTCCTCAATTTGGGATGATTCATTGTCTATTCAGGTATTCCACAGATGCAGGCTACATCAAGTTGATTGTGGAAATTTAATCCACTGCTCCTGAGGCTGCTGGGACAAATTTCCCTTTGTCTTCTTTGTTCACACAACTCCCGGGGTTCAGCTTTGGATTTGGACCTGCCTCTTCATGTAGGTCGCCTGAGGGTGTCTGTTCTTCTCTCAGAGAGGACAGGGTTAGAGGAGCAGCTGCTTCAGGGGCTCTGGCTCACTCAGGCCAGGGGGAGGGACGGTTACGGAGTGCAGGGCGAACCTGCAGTGGCAGAGTCGGACATGGCATTGGACCAGCCTGAGACATGCTGTACGTTCTCCCGGGGAAGTTGTCCTTGGATCACGGGACCCTGGCCATGGCGGGCTGCACCAGCTCCCAGGAGGAGCGGTGTGGAGAGTGATCTGTGCTTGTACACAGGCTTCTTGGTGGTGCAGCAGCAGCCTTAGCATCCCATGCCCTTCTCTGGGGTTCGCACTGATAGCCGTGGCTCGCACCCATCTCTGGAGCTCCTTTAAGCGGAGCTCTGAATCCCCTTTCCTTGCGCACCAGGAAACAAAGAGGCAAGAAAAAGTCTCTTGTCTCTTCAGCGGCTCCAGACATTTTCCCGGACTCCCTCCCCACTAGCTGTGGCTCACTAGCCCTCTTCAGGCTGTATTCACGCAGCCAACCCCAGTCCTCTCCCTGGGATCCGACCAAAGCCCGAGCCTCAGCTCCCAGCCCCTACTCGTCCCAGTGGGTGAGCAGACAAGCCCCTCAGGCTGGTGAGTGCTGGTCGGCACTGATCCTCTGTGCGGGAATCTCTCTGCTTTGCCCTCCACACCCCTGTTGCTGCATTCTCCTCCGTGGCTCCGACGCTCCCCCGCTCTGCCACCCGCAGTCTCTGCCCGCGAAGGGCCTTCCTAGAGTGTGTAAACCTTTCCTCCTTCCCAGCTCCCTCCCACTGGTGCAGGTCCCATCCTTATTCTTTGTCTCTGTTTTTTCTTTTTTCTTTTACCCTATCCAGGTACGTGGGGAGTTTCTTGCCTTTTGGGAGGTCTGAGGTCTTCTGCCAGCGTTCAGTAGGTGTTCTGTAGGAGTTGTTCCACATGTAGATGTATTTCTGATGTATTTGTGGGGAGGAAGGTGATCTCCACGTCTTACTCTTCTGCCATCTTGAAGCTCCTCCCCCAGTTTTTTGATTTTTTTAAAAGGTATTCTTGACTTATGTCACTTTTAGCTTGGTACTGTCTTTCATCTGTTTAACCAAGTCCTTTTTCTTTCCAGTGCTTCAAGTACCTTATGTGTTTATACACACCTGTCCCACAAAAACATACACATAAATACCCACACACACTCTCATCACAAGTGAATATCAAAGAGAGGCCCATCAATTTATTAATTTATTCAGTGTTATTTGCATTAAATGAATGAGATTTTATGTTTTCCAATAGTATTTACTTTCATACCATGTAGTTTATAATAAAAAATAAGGATCAGATACACATCTTATTCACATGTGAATTTTTAAGCACTAGAGCTTACACAAATTAACAAATGATTAGCCTTGACTAAAGAGAAGCTGAATATTAAGAAAGTGATAATATTCTGTTCCTTGTTACTTAACAAAACTCTTGTAAGATCTTTAACTCTTACTTGTGTGTCTCTTTTTTCTCTTAATTTATTAATTAATATATATTTTTAAGAAATTTTATGTCATTCAGTTTTGGTTGTAGATGAGACTTAAATTTAGTTCTACCTGCCTTTTCAACAAAAACACAACCATTAATACAATCCCAATAGCATGAGCATGGAATGCCAACCCTTTAGTGCTTGAAAACCATATATACATACACCATGTTTATGTTCTTCTGGCGAGTTAACATTATGTAATCAATATCTCATACCGAGGGACTCAAGAAGCTTCCCAAGAAATGATCAATACTATTTTGATTCCACTGATATATCTTGAGCTTGGTTTTTTGTTTGCTATTCTTGCTTATTTATTTGTTTGTTATATTTTTTCAATTCTAGTTTAGTAGATCATATAAAATCATATTTTTTTTAAGTTGTAAGAATTGACTGTCCTAACTTGAGAAATATACAAGAAGGTCCAAAATTTGTACCTACTTCTCAAACCACTAGACATGGAGTAGGGAGGATAAAAACAGAGATCAAATCTTTCCTTCTGGAGCTTTTCAGAATCAGAGTTAGAAAAAGTCTTTCTTTGGGATTTTGCCAATAAATATTTACAAGATTTCCATGAAATGGTTAGAACTGAGATGCCACGCTGAACAAGTCAAATGTGGCTGAATTTCACCCTGGGACGAATGTTGCAGGTATTTAATTATCCATGGGCTCCAGTCAAGCAATTCAATACTCAATCTGCTCAAAGCCCAAGGATATAAAAATCACATAAGGAATTCCAGTTTGAAAGAATATTTTCTTTTTAATTTCTGACGTACAACGGCAGGCCATCTGACATCATGTCACATCAGCTTAACTCCCTGGCTGCAACAGTGCTGTGCTATATCAGTGGGGGAAATGTACAAAGAGATTCTTGTCCCCAATCAGATTTCCCTGGTATCAAGTCTGGACAGCAAGCAGTCAATCCCAATTGAGCAGGCAGATGGAGACAGAGCAGATTAATAAGTGGATGCTCTATATCTGAAGAGCTGGCAGCCATCATGTTTCGCCAGGCACCTGAGTTATATTTTTAAATAAGTCAACACATCCAGCATTTACAAAGGGGAAATGGAGTTCACTGGAAGATTGGCACCAGCGGGGAACACAATGTGGGAGGTGAAGCTCAAGGTATGATTTGATGGAGGCAGTGGATTTGGGACAGTGGAGGAAGGAAAATGCTTTTGTAGTAATGCTTTTGTGGTAATGCTTGTTACCACATTTTCCAGGGTATGTTTTCCCACACATGGAATTATAGGAAGGTCCAAGTTCAATTATTAACTGCAAAAATTCATGGCCTATTTCAAATATCCTATTTCCAAATCAACCCTGCCTTACCAAAGAAGTCCGGGGAACATAAATGAGGATTCACCAGTTAGCTGCTAGCTTGTATGTGAATGAATAATGAGTAATTAAAAGAAAAAAAAATTGTCCAACTTTTTGAAATTATATCGTTTGTCTTTGACTCCTTTCTCTGTTTTGGCGGTAGAGGAGGATTCTTGGGCCTGTGCCACATTACCCAGATTGAACAAGGCAAAATCGAGGGATTCATGCTCACAGGGTTTACCTCAAGACTTGATTTGAAAGCTGGAAGTCAAACTCCATTTGCTTGTGTTGTTTCCAAGGGTAGATAAAAAAGACATTTGAAAAGAATAATTTGGGACCTCTAGGGAGAATATCATATTGATTGAGATGAAGTGTGCAAGGCTAAAGGAGCAAATTTCTCCTAAAATGAGACTCAGAAAAATTAAGTAGCAAGGGAGCAATGAGGTAACAATAAATACTTAATTTGGAAAGGTTTTTAAGTCTCCCAGATTTCCTGAATCCTCTGATCTCAGCGTCTTAGGTTTAGTCAGTGATTATCGGATATGACAGTACAGTGTGGTGGGAGTTTCCTCTGTAACTTCTGTATGGCAACAACCATTTGCTTCCCTTGGAGGATAGAGGCATGAGTATTGGTGTTATATGTCTAAGGTATGTTGGGATGTAAAAGTAAAATGAAAGAACCCTGGACTTTCTTTCAAGTCATTTGAGAAACCAGAGGAAACCAAGGAAGTAGAAACAGTCTTGGCATTGATAGCTGAGACCATCCTGGAACCCAGAAAGGGAAAAGTGACCGAAGGAAGACTGGATGCAGTTAGTATAGCTCAGCCATCTTGGGACAGGGAGATGCGAGGGAGCTGGAGTGGGCAGCAGGCCTGGACATAAGCTTGACAAATTGGTTCTGGGAAAGCCTGGAAGGATCACTAGACCTAGATGTACTGCTCCAAGACAACCACCTCAGATTAGAAATGTAAGCAGCTTTGTCTTTCTTGAGTTCTTCTCATGCCCAGCAGAAAACATTTCTACTGTTTTATTTCTTATCACCCACCTCTCCTTCTCTCACACTGCCTCTCAGGAGCATAGCTATAAAAATGATAGCCAAATGGGTCTTCCAAGGAAACAAAAGATGGTCAGTCCTTGAGCAAGCTCCATGTCCTACAGACCAATAAAGGATTGATAATATTTCTGAGTACGATGTCCTTCTCTGACTTCTGGTGTGAATTAGAGATACCAACAATGAAATATAACCATATAGCTTTTGCCAGAATATAATAAAAATAAAATAAAATTTAGAAGTAAAACCAAGATTCCCACTTCTGTAACATAACACGTTTCATTTCCTGAAGTCTCAATTGTTGAATTTAGTCCAGTATATAAGAGGGATAGAAAGATAAGTAAGACATTATCCCTGCCAAAAAGAAAGGGAAGAAAATATCCATCTGCAGTAACCATGGTATATTAAGTGTTACTCTATTCATTTAAGAAATAGTCTAAGGAAGAAAAGAAGAAACATGTACTTCAACAATTTATTATACTAGGTGAAATATTTTTCATATTGTAACATAGACTTTAAATGTGTCAACCTTGAGATTTGCATTGTGGGTGTATACCATATTTTATTAGATATTTTACTTTTTGTTGGATATAAAGGATGTTTCTCATATTTTCTTATTAATACAGTTGTAATAAACATCTTTTAATATGTAATTTTCTTCTTTTATATTATCTTTACACTCTATTTACATGAGTATGTCAAAAGAAGAGCAAGCAGTTATTATTAACATTTTTTTTTCCCCTATGGAGAAACAAGTATAGGTCATTTAACATTCATTTGGCTTCCTTTAGGTCCTCTAGAAATATGCCACACCCAGGTAAGAACTGGCTGGTGCTCATAATGGAACTGCAGAAAAACATTCTGGGGCAGCTTTGATAGAATGTCTTAACATCACCTAGTCAGATTGAACTTGAAACAGCTTTGCTGGTTATCTCTCCTTGTTTTGTCTTTTACCCTTTCCAAGTTCTAGCTTCTCTTGTCTTTACTAATTTAGTTAATGTTTAACCACCCCTGCTCTACCAAATTCTCTCTCTGACCAACACTCAAACTTCTCTGCTTTTTCCACCCATGGTAAATAACAAAACACCTTCCCCAGCTTAGCCCAGACCTTGGTTCCTTACCTCCTATAGCCAGCTGCAATAGGACAAGACCATGGAGGAGTCCAATAGTTAGAAGATGAAAATCTGTCTTCACAGTTGATATTCAAGCTATCTTACTCCCAGGAAATGTTTGAATGACACGTAATAACAATTTGGTACATAATAAACCTCAGAAAACTTTTCCAAGGAATTCCTATATCTTCAATTTTGCTCAGCTGAAGGTGATACACCATCACCTACCATGAAAAAAGGCTTCGAGTTGCATTGATCTCTTGATTTCTGTTTCTTATCCATTCAGCTGGCTCTTCTTGTCATACATAGAGTACAATGACTGTATTAGGGTGAAAACCTCTATCTTTATGCTGAACATACTTGAACTATTCATTAATTCTCTGTGTATGTGTAATTGTATATAACTGTATATAACTATATATATAATTCATGCTAGCTTTCATAGAACATATATATAAATAATAAAATCACACAGAAAAAAAGAGTTGTTTCTTTCACAGTCTCGTTCACTATACTTTATAGAATAAGGATGGTTCCTTCCTTTCTCTTAACCTATAGATTTCATTAACAAAACACTCAATTATGTACAATAAAATGTGTAAATGTATATGTACATATATAAACACACATATATAAATATATGCATGCATATATATGCATGTATTTATTCTTAGGCACAGGTTTTCTCTTCTGAAAATGTTATAAGCTCCTGAGGACAGAGGTTGTGACTTGTATTTACCTTGAATTTTATTCAGTTATTAGAATAGTACTAAGTACAATAAATATCAGCTGAGTGATGAATTTATGTTAAATGTTAGCTATATCTCTAGGGTAACCTTTAGTTTATTATCACAAATGGCCCTCAAGTTTTATTTTCTACATATAGATTTCCTAATTATTTTACTATCATTCAAAATCCATTGGATGTTCACCAAGAAGAAACAGATGTGTTTGCAATGGCTAGTATTAAAATTGCCAAAGAAGACAACTGTCAAGGTACAAGAAAGACTCATGGGACTTCCCTCGTAGTCCAGTGGTTAAGAATCTTCCTTCCAATGCAGGTGATACGGGTTTGATTCCTGGTTGGGGAACTAAGATCCCACATGCTGCGGGGCAACTAAGCCCACATGACATAACTAGAGAGCCCACACACTGCAACTACTGAGGCTGCATGCTCTGGAGCCTGTGCATCACAACTAGAGAGCCTACATGCCACAATGAGACCCCGCGTGCCGCAACTAAGACCTGACTCAGCCTAATAAATAAATAAATTTTAAAAAAAGAAAGACTCATGATGTGATTAAAATCAGCTCCCTGATACCAAAATAGGCAGAAACCAAAGTATAAAAGCAAACTTAAGGTCTTGCCTTTTTTCTATCTTTAATCAGAATCTGCGGCAGCCTCCCTTTCTAGATAACTACTGGTCTTTACTTTCTTCCCAGAATAGAAGCCACTTCATTATATTTCTTTTTTTTCCCCCCTTGATAAATGATTCCATTTTTCCCCATGTTGGTTGGCAGAATGGTCAACACTAAATGTTCACTTGTTTAAACTAACGGAGTGTGGTCAGTTAATTCCCAGGGGAGGAGAGGAAGACCAAACAGGTCTAAAATGACATCTTTTAAGAACACAATCAATTCATTATCTTTTTCATAATGTTCACATATGAAAGCATTAATCATCATGGTGTGGCACTGGGCAGGCAGTTCTTACCTAAGCAAGTTATGCTTTACAATATATCTTTATTGTTTAATGGCCTTTGCAGCTTAGATTTTATTGTGTGCTCACTCATCTGTTGTTTTATGAGCCAGTCTGTGTCTTTGTGATGAACTGATTAAGCAACTGGTTTTGAAGTTAAATTCATAGACAAGTCAACACTCCATCCATATCTAACTAAAGACTTTAGCCTATTATGATCTCATCTCTTCTCTAGTATATACAGTGTCAGGAGTGGGGAAAGCTTCTGGAAGAACTTAAGGCTGATTAATAAATTAAAGAGTTGAAGAACTCTAGATGGTGACTGAAAAATGAGAATATTAAGGAACTATCCTGGAGGTCTTCTTCATATATGCAAAATGTTATCTATGTTAAAGTGAAAAATAAACTCACTAATTACTAGGGAGTTTATAATAATAAACTCCAGAGAAGACAATAGTCCTATGAAAAAGAATAAGGATCAAGATAAGATCTTTTCTCAGCATGCAACATGAAACAAATTAACTGAGGAAAAGTTGAGGTTTTGGTCAATGAAATGATTTCAGAAGAATCTGGGTGAAGATCTGTCCAAGGTATTGAAGTGAATCATGAATGTGTTAGGAGATTGGACTTGGTGACATTCAAAGTTAGAGTCCATGATGTTAATCATTATTTGAGATTAAACAGGATAGGAGAGCAAAATTTGCTACCCCTAAATGTCTCCTTGGCATGTGGCTTATTTCAAGCTGAAAATAATCAAGGCCCAAAAGACTCAGAAAGAAATTTTGACCTTCCTCTTAACTGCCTGAAGAATATAGATAAAGGGCCTATTACAGCAATAGATCTATCACCAGAGATCTCTGCATTGAATAAAGGCGAGGGATAGAGGGGAAATTTCTTAGAGAACAGAGTTCTTTCTGGGTCCCATAATCTCTGCATGTCCCAGCAAACATTTATCTCTCAAACATTTGTTTTTTTCCATCTCCACGTGAATTGCCTTCTTCCCCACTGAAGTCTCAAACCACTATTCCTAAATTCTGTTTTGTCTTTAGCTGAAGATGGAATTTAAGGTGTGGGCTTCAGCCATTTTGGAAAGTTACTCAGTTCTTCTGGGTCTCTCCCTTTATGCATGTTATTAAACTTTAGTTTGATTTTTTCCTATTAATCTGTCTCATGTCAATTTCATTCTTAGACCAGCCAGAAGAACCTAGAAAGGTAGAAGAAAATTTCTTCCTCCCCAACAATAGTCTTAACCACTTACTAACCAATCAGTGTGGTGAAATAACCAGTTTGGTTGTTTTCTCTTCTCTTCCTTTCTATTTGTGTTTGTTGAATTTATTTTTTTTAGCTCGACTTAAACCTTTTAATGATGATTATCTCTTATATATAAGCATGGTCACAGCTTCAAATGTTCACTGATGCAAACAAAAAATTCAGAGCTAATTTGGGTACTAAAGTGTACCTTTATACCCTTCTATGTTCAGCTACCTTCCCTGGTTAGTACGATGCTACTCTTCAAACAAACTGGTTTATAGTATCAAAATTCAGAACAGTCTGCCTCATTTTTTTTTTAATAAGGAAATTAAAATTGCTTAATTCTTTATTTTAGAAGAAAATTTACACTTTTAGGTCATGTATATTTATAAATAGTATCCAAAAAACAAACAAAAATAATGTCAAGAACATTTCCAATTCATCCTAAAACATGTGCCAATTTAGCTTAAAGCTCACCTAGAAAAGACTGTAGAATTTCTTCAAAGTCTTTAAAAAAATTTGTTGACTAAACAAAAATCCCCTTTTTCTTTAATTCAATCTAATTTGGGCTTCCTTGAATATGCAAAATAGTTTATTTCTTATAAAGATTTCTTCTGTATTTGTAGATGGAAATTAAATCACCCCTTAGCCTTCACTTCTGTATATTAAAATTAGAACTCTATCTCCTCCCCAGCACTGTTTTATGCCAGCTCTTTAAAGATTTATGCTGCTTTCTGCTGAATTCTTACTCAAAATTATTTCTGTACAAAACTGAGCTGAATTCTTTACATGCTAAAGCGCATACTGCCTTTCTAAGATTGATGTATATCATCATCTACATTTCAAAAGTTGAGGAAGAAGTTCAAGAGGAATTAGGCCTGTCATCATTAATAGACCCTGAATCATGGCTAGGATTAGAAATCAGAAGCTCACACCACAAATAATAGCAAGATGAACAGCAACTTCATCACTCAGCAGTCACCAAACAGGTTACCCTCCAATATCATCTTTATTTTATAGCACTATATTTCTTACCTCTGGGAATCTTTGTGAAATGGATGGGATGATCAGCTGGCTATGATGGATGAAACCATGTTGATTACTTGTTTGCCAAGATTGAAGACTCTCTGAATGTTAAACCATAACCAGTCTGTGGTGGGCAGACTTTAAGGTGGCCCCATGACCCTCACCTCCTAATGTGCATGCTCTTGTATAATCTTCTCCCCTTGAGTGTGGATGCAAGTTTTGACTTTCTTCTAACTAGTAGAGTCTGCAAAGGTAGTAGGATATAATTCCTATGGTTATATTAGGTTATATATACTCTGTCGGCTAGTGGACTTGCTCTTATTCTCCTACTAAAGAAGCAAGCTGCTATATTGTAAACTCTCTATGGAGAAGGTCACAAGGCAGGGAGCTGTAGAGTTGAGGATGGCCTCCAGGTGACAGAAGCTGTGTCTCTCATTCTATACAAACACAAGAAAATGAACTCTGCCAATAACTGAGTAAGCTTGGAAGTAGATTTTCCCCAGTTGAGCTGCCAGATGATAATGTAACCTGGCCAAAAGATACCTTGATTGCAACTTTGTGAAATCAAAGCAAAGGACCCAGCTAAGCTATGCCTAGACTTTTGACCCACAAAGACTGTGACATAATAAATGTGTGTTATTTTAAGCTGTTTTTACACAATGTTTACACAGTGTATGAAATTAATATGTCCTCGTTTCAGATAAGAAATTAAGAATATTGGCTACGATGAAGATATTTTCCCATTAAGCTCCATAAAGGGACCATAACTCAGAGCCATAATGATGGTAAGGACTTTTTGTAAGCTTTAACCTAATGATATCTCAATGTAAGAAGATATGACACAAGATCACATTTAAGGCTAAATTCTGCTGACTTAGAGTTTTATTCTCCTCTCCTATACTCTTCAGGAAGTTGCTTGGTACAAACTGGAAATGTAGGATCTAAGTATGACATAGATATGTTGATGTAATTTTAACATTGTAAGGAGCTATGTTTTTATTACAAGTCTTCATGTAACTTTAAATTCCAACCATGCATATAGGCCTTATTTTCAGATAGGTGTTTCCTTAAAACAAGAGAGTAAAGAGAGTTATTTATATTTCATGCATGGGAAAAATAAAAGAAAAAAGAAAGAGAATAAAGAAGGTAGGAGGGAAAGAAGAAAAAAAAGAGAAAAGATGAAAGAAAGGGAGGGAAAGGAGGAAACAGGGAAAAAGGAAGATAAAGAAGGAAAAGGAGATAAAGCAGGTTGACACAATGTAATAATAACACTTTCCTGAGAATATATAAAATGCAATTGTTTGTAAGCCACTACAGTAAATTAGTTACTTTGACTTTATGTTAATATAGAATGATTTGCATAAAGCAAATGTTTAAAAGGAATAGAAATGCCTTATTTTATGTTATAGACATTACCACACATCTAAATTATTATAAAATTCTTTAAAGTACTAAAAATTAATGATTCACTTTTGCAGAGTTTTGAGCATAATGTTCACAACTTCTGAATCCTTCTCAAGTTTCAGGTTTCAGCTTATCTTCAACTACTTGTCTAGTTTATATTACCACTTACCCTCTTTGAACAGATTTTTAGGTTTAATATCTACAGACCTCCAAATCTTTCCTTGTCCTACAACTCTAGCTATCAACAAGACTGGCACTTATATCCTTTGTTAATTGACCATGATTAACTCTCTTCACTTAATATAGAAAATTAAATAAGAAGGATCTATTTATAAACCCTGAAACACTCTGACATACCAAGCCAATGGTCTTCAAGGCCTTCAAGGAACAGAATTCAAAACTTTTGCCAGAGATTAGGCAAGGATTTCTCAGGAAGAGTAGCATTCAGTCACTGATTCTGAAGTTTAATACTCCTGTACACTGTGGTTTCCTTCTCAGGCATTCAGGGTCTCTCATGCCTTTCTTGGATAATCAAGGTTTTCTATTTTGGTTTTCCATGTGCACTATTATACTTAAAAATACTCTAACCCTGTACTTTCTCACCCTTGAATATTCACCAGCAGGAAAGCCTTCCTTGTACTGAGTATTAGGTGATGCTTGCTATCCTATCTACTTTTAGTCTAGAGTTCCACCTAAATGACTCCATGCAAACCAACCTTCCACTTAGAACATCCCATTTCTCTATATCTACCTCATGATATGAAGGTAACTGACTATAAGGTATGCTGGATTTGAACCTCAAAAGAATGGGCAAATACCTTCATACTTCAAGGTCTGATCCAGACCTTTCCACTTCAGTTTATTCTTTGACCAATCTTGATGACTCAATCCTCAAAAATATTATTTAGTCTGGAACTTCTAGGATCCATTTAAGGACTCTATAGTACTTCTCAAATATCACAATAAAAGCCACTGTTCTACTTATATTGCACATAGGCATAGTGTGTGTATACCCATGTATCTAACAGGTGAAAATAAGGTTTCAGTTACTTTTTATTCCCCAGAGTAAAGATAATGTATTTTGTACATAGTATTTGATACATTAACTATTAAATAATCAAGTACTTTGATGAAATAAATACTTGCTAATCAACAGTTAAAAGCCAGTTTAAAAACAATTGAAAAACCTAAACTTAGAAGTAAACAGCTCAAAGGGGGATATTTTTCACTATCACTATGTTAAAAGGCATAATTGAAAATACTCAAGGTGCCCAATGCTAAATGTGGAAAATAAGTCCCCAAGTAAAGGTAGTGGAGATAATATTTTAAGGAGATAGGACCAGGTCTCTAGGAGGCCAATAAATTTATATTGCCTCAGCCTCATGATTCAGTGTTTACCAGGGAGATCATTTGCGTAACAAATGCAGGAGAACAGCTGCAAATTTGCATGGGGTGGAGGTAAATTTAGGTGTGAAAGGAAGCTAATTGCCTTAGTGTGTGCCAAATTTTTCAGGTGCTAAAAAGATCTTGTTCAAAGACCCTGGGGAAGCTGGAAGGGGAACCTGGAATGCACATGAACTCAGCTATTGACTCACAACCTAAAATCAGTAATAAAAAAAGAAGACCTTGATTGCAGCTGAGGACAAGAAAGAAGGTTAATCTGTCAATTGTCAATCTATTGATATATAGGTAAAATAAATGTAAACTTGATTTAATTATTATGTATTAATTCTTTCAGGAGAGAGGTAGATGGAGTCTAAATCAAATGCTTTGACCAAGGTGGATGTTTAGGACAAGATTTAGTTTCTAAACATCTCTGCTCAGGGCTTCCCTGGTGGCGCAGTGGTTGGGAGTCTGCCTGCCAATGCAGGGGACACGGGTTCGAGCCCTGGTCTGGGGAGATCCCACATGCCACAGAGCAACTGGGCCCATGAGCCACAATTGCTGAGCCTGCGCGTCTGGAGCCTGTGCTCTGCAGCAGGAGAGGCCGCGATGGTGAGAGGCCCGCGCACCGCGATGAGGAGTGGCCCCCGCTTGCCACAACTGGAGAAAGCCCTCGCACAGAAATGAAGACCCAACACAGCCAAAAATAAATAAATAAATAAATAAACAAAGTAAACAATGCGTTAAAAAAAAAAAAATCTCTGCTCATGTCTAGAGAGTGATAAATACGTTGTGCACAATTTCTAAAGTATTTTGGGAGAAGATGGTTCTCAGACCAGAAATAAAGGAAAAGTTATTCAGTTCTTCATTGTGACTTTGAATGCATAATGCATGTGTGTATGTAAGTGAGTGTGTGTGTGTGTGTGTGTGTGTGTAAGTTTTCTGGATAAGAATCAGATTAAAAAAGTACTCAGTGCTTAATTCCATATACTTAACAGTGTTAAATGTTCTCTATAATGTTCTGAAATGATAAAGAGAAAGAGCAAAGTAACAAAGAAATCAACTAGTTTTCAATTAGACGTTTCAGTGGAAAAAAACAGATTTGTTTTAAGAGTGATTAAGTTATTTGACAGCATCTGCCACTGGTTCCTGGAGATTGTTTGATGGTGGGCTTATCCATATGATACATTCATGCCTGTGCCATCACATGTTGACTATGGGTAAGGCCTTGTGATAGGACAGATACATTTCCAACTCTGGAATCTTAAAAAATGCATCTAAGATCCTCCCTGGCTTTAGGACTGGACTATTCTCAAGCAATAACACAGATAGTGTTATTCTTCAATTTGTCTTCTTTACAAAGTATCCACTACCATTTGCATCAGTTCTTTACTCTTAATTTCCCAGAGATTGTCTGTCAGGGCTAGAGGGCAATTATGAAGCTGAAATTTTAAAAAGCTAGCACTTCATCCTGATATCCTACTACACAAAGCCTTAACATATTTAAGGAATGGGTAAAGTACACTCTAGAATTTTCCTAAAAATTTTCACTCCTACATCTGTTTGCTAAACTTCTTTATATACATTTGGTCAAAAGTCACTTCTTGCAAGGAGTCTTCCAAGATTCTCCCACTTCTTATTGTTGTATAGTATTTTGTCTACACTTAAATTATAACTCACCCCTCAATCTTAGAGCTAGGCCTAATGTTGGCTGAAGACATATTTTCCTTAGGTTCTGTTTTCTTGTGGCTTCTGAAGTCCAGTACACAAAGGATTTTCACATTATAGATTTATTAGTTATAGGACAGACTTGGAAAAACAAAAATAAATACATAGAAGGACAAGCTTATCCTAATTTCTAAAGCTCTTTTAATCATGCCCACTTTTCTTTTTTTCTTGCCGGTTGTATTGAGATGGGAATCTGCCATACGACTTAATTCCTGTGTATCTCTTGAGTTTGCCTTTAAGAGTGACAACTTGAGCCCCTTAGTTTTGAAGGCCTCACTTCCTCACTCTGGTCCTAACAATGCAACCAATGATGCTCCATTTGTTTACAATGATGAATTATATTTTCAGAAAACCTCCATTGCCTACTCAGTCTCTGCCTCAAACTGAGATATTTATACCTCAGAGTTTCTACATTTCTTCTCTGAATGTTAAGCTCTTGAAGAGGAGGCACAAAGATGTGACATGTTATCCAAGGTTTCTCTTCAGCTCTGGGGAAATACTATGACTTGAGGTGGAATATGTGCATGGCTGATATATGTGTTAGTATTTTAGGACTCCAGAAATGAGGAAGAGATCTCTGTGGGGCATATATGTGATGAGTATGGAGGTGTAATTAAGAGAAATGTTTGTAATGATTTTTTTTTTCTCTCACCATGGAGGGTTTGAGAAAGTTTAGGTATTTTTTTTCATACTCAAAAGTTTCAGGATGCCAAATGGACCATAAACATTTATTAACCTGTTTCTTAGGGAAATAGTTTATACCATTGAGTTGCATACTGAAGAGTTGGGAATAAATACTATAAGTTTAGCTCATTGGCAAATACTCAATATACTTCTTGATAGATTAAAAACTGAAATGTCTTGGGAAGAATTACAAAGTAGTAATATTAACGTATGTAGAATTGTATGCTATATGGTAATTCCCAAGTCTCTGGTGAAAGAAGGATCAAGTATGTTTGAAAAATGAGTGAGGTTAATTAGCAAAGGCCTATTATAACCAATCCCAAATCTTCTATTGCATCAATTTCCCAATTTCCTATTCTTTCCACACTGGAAATGAAGAACAGCTGGTTCCTGTCCTGCATTTAATAGATCATCATATTTCAGACACAATTCTCAGAGTACCCTTTAGTCTCCTCTTTGCCAAGCTAAACAACATCACTTTCTTAAACTTTTCCTGTGGGACCTATTTACCCTTGAATCATAGTGCACACACTTGAAGTATATTGCCTTCCATAATTCACAGGTTAAGCCTGTTAATTTTAAGAAAACTGCAAAAAGAAAAAAAAAAGTTTTGATAATAACTATTATACTTTGGTAATTATTTTATTATCAATAAAAAAAAATTCTTGCACCATGGATACACATCAAAGACAGTTTAACTTGAAGGATCTATATTTAGGTTTCCTGTTCCAAACCCATCCTCAAAATACACTCCTCAGATAGTGAGAGTTATGGCTGACCTGTCCATCACAGTTGCCTGTATGGTCCCTAGTAATGACCGTGTGCAAAGGTACATGTGATAAACTATATAGATCAACAATAGGAATAGGTCAGCAGATCTACTGACTTTAAGAAAATAGATTATTTTGGGAATTCCCTGTGGGTCCAGTGGTTAGGACTTTGTGCTTCCACAGCAGGGAACCAGGTGTGATACCTGGTCGGGGAACTAAGATCCTGCAAGCTGCATGGCATGGCCAAAAAAACAAAAACAAACAAACAAAAAACCAGACTATTTTTAGAGCAGTTTTAGGTTTGCAGAAATACTGAACAGAAAGTACAGAGCTCCTATATGCCCCATTCCCATCTTTGCCCATATACACAGTTTCCTTTTGTTATTAACATCTTGCATTTACTGTGGTATATTTGTTATAATTAATGAACTTAATTGACCTTTTTGACTCAGTTGGAAGCTATTTCCTGTCATAGGCTTGAATGTGTGCCCCTAAGGCTGTCTTTTAAGGGAACGTAGTCCAACACAGAGACAGGAAATATGTTTCCTCCCATCTGCCAAGTGGATTGCTTGATTATTTTGAAGAGATGCAATGTTTTCTGAGGCTGCTTCCATGCTCAGCAGGAAAGCAGGTCAGCTCTGATTAACAATGATTGCCATGCACAGAGATGAAGAGGATGGTAACATAGATGAAGCCTGTCTGCTATATTGGAATACCAGAAAGGCACTGTATTATGAAGCAGAAGCCTGGATTCTAGATTTCTCCAGCATAATTTTATGACCTCCAGGAGCTTATCTAACCTTTCTGAACCTCAAGTACAATAAAATGGAAAAATATTATTTTAACTTCCTGAAAGCAGCACATTGAACTAGAAATCTTGAAACTACTTACAGCTCTAAAATACATGATTCTAAGTGTCTTTGAAGAACATTGCTGATTCAGCTTTCATCAAATCAACCAAGAGACATACAGCTGGCATTTTATCTCCATGTAGTCTCTCTGTCTGAAAGTGACTGTTTCTATAACTGAATACAATAATTTATTTGTGGCCCAACTACATCCAAAGTTACACACTAAAAACTCAAAAAGAGGAAAACAAGGTAAGGAAGAAAAATAACTAAGATATTTTTCATTTGACCATTATGCTCTATTTTGGTGACTGTCAAAAATAATATCTAATTTACAGTATTTTATATTTAAGCATCTGGCAGTTTGATTAATTTGATTAATTCATTTCTTAGAATTCTATCAACTCTGTTGCACCATAACTTGTATAAAACACTACACAAAGAAAAATAGCTTTAAAAGGAATTAAAGATGTCATTATTTGAGGTTTGACATTATTAAGTTCTCATCTGGAAAAGGCAAAATAAGGTGAAATTAGAAAATTAAGAGAAAATGAAAAAAAATAGATTTTCAAGCTAAGCATGCATTGCAAAATACGTTAGCAGGTGCTTTATTTTAAGGTTTTATAGAATATATATTATACATATAAGTATATCTACATATATATATATATATACATATATATTATACATATATACTTATGTGTATAATATATATTCTGAAGGATACTAGATGATTGGTTTCTTTAAAGGAGTATTTGTTAGGAAATACATTCTTATATTTTGGAACGAGTCTTTGATTTCCAGTTAAAAATGAGATTGCCTTCTGCTTGGCGCTCAAGTGTGGTAAGTCCAGCAGGACCCTTATGCAGAAAGTCTGCTCAAGCACTGGGTCACCTCCTTGTGTCAAACATTTTTCTCTGGGGGGAGAAAATCAATCTATTTGCTGCGCTAGTTGTTATGCAATCTGCTATCTGGACATCATAACGCTGAGATGTTGAAAACATCTCTAAACTGACAGCTTTCTGAAACTGGTTTCCTCAGCTCTCCAGCTCATGAGCTTATAGCCACCCCACATTTTCCTGACGGCTGCAATTTTACAAGCAGTGTCTAGTGAGGTAATCACCTGACCTCAGCAAAACCATCATGTAAAGGGAATTTCGGTAACCTTGTTGTCAGTGCAGCTGGATGGACTCACATTGCTTTCCTTTGCATATTTGGAGTCTGAATTCCAGCATCCTGTGATGGTGTTTCTGGGTTCTTGCTAGTGTGTGTCTGCATCTGGCTCATGCTTCTTTCTCAGGTGGCTAAGCAAACTGCCCATTTCTGGAAAAGTTCAGGAGCAGAAAATAATAGTTGCACGTGGCCTTTCTTGTGACACAGGTTTGCAGTACTGACCTATTATTTCAAAATTGGGGTAGAAGAATCTGTAGAAGGGCAAAATGCACGTACTCCCCCAATACTTCCTGAGTGCTTACTTGCAGGTGTAAACGCTTATTCAATATACGTGCACACTCAAATAGTGATTGCACAAATTTGCATATTTTATTCTAATCCACATAGATTGTTGCATATTACAAGTCAAGATCATCATTCAGAATATTATCTTCATAGAGGTTTTAAGTTTTGAATGATCTCACATTTATTTTGAAATACCTTTCTTATTGATTGAGCACTCCCTGGACATTGAAATAGGGAAAGACAGAGACACAAACTGAGGGCAAGGGAGGAAAGGTCTAGAGACCCCAGGAACTTTGGGGCAAAGGAAAAGAGAGCCTCAAATTCATTCCAGTTGGGATTTGTGGTGAGAGGTTGGAATCTTGGACTGATGGTGTGGTACAACCTTATTCACATTTTGAGATGATTAGTATTTGCCTTCTCTCACCTCCCTATTCCCTCACCATACCCTTTGCCCCATCTAAACTCCAGGTTCCCAACTGTTTTCCTTTCTTTGGAACCCTGCTCAGGACAGACATGCTTTCTTAGGGTTGCAGACCAACCCAGTGACTTCATTTTCACCCCAGATCCAATGTTCCAGGCCTTCAGTTCTGACCCTCAGCTACACTGTACAGTATGAGGAGACCTTATTAACTAATAAAATTGACTAGATAAGAGTACTCAGAATCTTAGATCTCAATGAGATGTTTATATCTAAAGAAATGGGTAGAGACTGAGATACCTTAATTGAAATAAACAATGGAAAGTGCTATGGGTTAGGGGAGATGTTCAGAAAGATCATTCTAATGTTCATCAAATCACTAGACAGGTGTCTAGACATATAAGCAATTTATGGTGTTGTTCAACTAATTCTAGGTACTGTAATCAAGAGTGCTCACTAAAATGGAAATAATTGTTTTTTTTTTAATCTAATAAAAGGAATCTTCCTTTGCATTGTACCCAGATATAGTATCCAAAATAAAACAAAAGGAGATTCATGAGAAACAAAGAGGAACTTTATGAGATTTGTGGGTGTTAGGTGATAGTTTAGCCATTCATTGTCGACATAATGAAGTGAAAATTAACCACACATCAATCACCCTTCTGTGGTCCTAAATCATATGGGCCACTCTGCAGAATTAGAAGCAGTTCCAATGTGACTACATTCTAACTGCATTTATTTTATTTTATTTTTTCTAAACCCAGAATATTTTACATCAAACAATTGCTCTTAGGGTCCACTTTCAACTATGAAACAATCTCTGACCACCTGTGAGCTCAGGGACCTTGAAGCACAGACTTGGCCAGCCCTTGTGCAGAGCTGTAAGTCAGCACAAGAAAACAATGTCCCTATTTTTGGTCTCAACTTCTAAAGGGAAAGGGTTAGCATAGCTAGGATATCTCTTCAAACAAAGCTGCTGATACATTTTCATCCAACCTGTATTTGGTTTCTGTACTTTTTGAGTTCTCTCATGCTGTGACCACACTGATAGAGGTCTTTTGAATATTATCCTTCATATATGTAAATATATGTAGTGTTTCAATAAAGTAAAATTACTGAGTTGCACTGACCCATTGACTCATCTCTGGTTATTTGCTTCCCCCAGCCATTCCAAGACAAGACTCTATGAGACAGCTTGGGAAGCCCTTGGAATCCTGGCCTGGGTTGAACTTCCTCTTTAATATTTTGACATTAACATAGCTTATGTTATTAATTGCAATGACAAGGGTGGTTGGACTCTGTATCTTTGCTTTAAGCTGTTCAGGTAAGCAAATGAGAACATATGCTGACTGCCGGCTGTGAATAGGGCTCTCCACTGGAGACTGAATGTATAAGCAAAGCAATTAAGCAAACAAACAAACAAACAACACTTTCCTGGATCTAAAGTTTGAATAGAGGAGGGATGTTATAGGTGGAGATAATACACATATCCTATTCTAACCCATAATCAGAACTTTAATTAAAAATCATCTTCTGAGAGTTGATTCCCTCTCTTAGTGAGATTCAGAATTTCCCTTGGGCCATTGTTGCTGCTCTGTCTTAGGGCACTCCAGTCGCACTCCGCTCACCTCTCACATCCGTTTTGATGGAACAATCCATAACCTTTCCAGGGTTGATAATTATTGTTTTGTACAAGCTCCACCTCCCTACTTATATGGTAAAATTTCGGAGATCAGGGATCTAGACTTATACCTTGTGGTATTCCTCCCTCTTGGCACAAAGGACTCCCAAAGGAGTCAGTAATGCTCTCTTCCTCAGGCTGCTACAAGAGTAGCCACTTTTCAGACTTAAGATCTTAATGTAAATGTCACCTTATCAATGAGGACTTCCTGGACAACCTATCCAAAACATTGCTCAACATTGCCAGGGAATTAGTCTACTCTTTAGCATCCCACTTGCTATGAAGTTTGCTTCATAGTAACTCTCTTGTAATTGTTTATTTTATATGCTTTTTTTATTTTCTGTTTTCCTACTACACTAAAACAATTATGAAAGAAGGAACTTTGCTGGTTTCATTCCCCACTGTACAACCAGAGCTTAGCTCATTCTCTAGCTCATTCCTTCATTCAGTCAAAAATATTTATTCAAATTTGTATATTTCAAATATAAATACATAAATATTTAAATATTAAAAGAATATTTATTTATTGAATTATGTATCATTCATTCACCTGGATTCTCAAGATGATGAAGAGATGTTGATAGAAATAAACCTTTCCCAAAAATTCACATATATGTAATGCATTATCTCTAATTAGGCTTCTGATTCCCACTTAAAAGCAAATTTTTAAAACCAAAATTAAATTAAAACTTTAAATTAAATTAAAAAAAATAAAAGTAAAATTATGCTAGAAACAATTAGTATATTTAAAGTAGACAGAAGATTATGTCATTTTTTTGTGAGTTTGGGCACAAAAGATGATGCTGACTGTAGGTGACTGACCTATTGAGTTCTATGGAACAAATTGGTTCATGTTGTACAGGCTCTGAGCAGCTAATAATAGCCTAGAGTCTGGGAATTCAGGAGTGTCCCACTTGGCAAATGAAGAAGGTTAATAGTAGGAATGGCTCTATTCAGATCATTACCTTCATTTCAGATTGTGTAGCCTATTCCTTGATTGTCAACGATCTTGACATTGGAGATAACTATCTTTTCTTTTCTCCTCAGTCCAGCTGACAGACATAATTGTTTCTATTTCATACATATCTTATTCTTGATGCCAGTTGTTAAACAGCTACTTACGTGGGGTTCTTTACCAAAATGGTCTCATTATTAGATCCCATCTAGGTAACTAAATGCTACAACCCATGTATCTGGCAGCACACTCGACCTTTTCTTGTCTGTGTATGAAACATTGAGGTCAAAAGGAAATGATCTGAAATTTCATCAAGAAAACACCATCTTTGTTCCCTTTATTGTCTTGGTGACATCTACATATCCTAACCATGGCTTTGACAGTACTTTTGGATCAATGTGGAAAAATCAAAATCAAATCCTAAGATCATGTATATGTGGCCATTTCCATTACTTGTCTGTTATCAACATGACCTCAGGGAAAGCCAATGGTTTAATTCACTGGTTATCATAATTGTCATCAAAGTTATCAATTAATCAGGACTAGATACCTAGGGGACACTTGGGATACAGTGAAGTATAGGAAATTGTTATAGAGCTCACAGAACTCACAAGGCATGGACAAGAGTTGCTCTCTTGGCCAATTAATACCATGGAATCCATAATCATAGGGATGGAAGCAGCATTAGAAATCATCTAATCAAATCCCTCACTTTATAGCTTTGCAAACTGAAAACTAGAAAATGTAGGTGACTTGTTCAAGGTTATTAAGTGTGCTAATGGAAGTGGAGAACCACAGTCTTTGATTCCCCACCAGGTAACAATTTAGAAGGAACTAATTGACATCAACTGAACATAGAACAGGAACTGGGACAACACTTTGGGGAGTACAGAGATGCTCAGGAGCTGCCAAATAGGAACCTGGAGAAAGAAATTACAATAACAGCCACCATTTATTGAGAAGCTATTATGTGCAAGTCACATTGCTTGACACTTTATAAAATGATATCTAATGCTTGCAACAGCTCTGCAAGGTAGATATTATTCATCTTATTTTCCAATTGAAGAAATAGATTCAGTGAAGTTAGTGAACTAGCCCAAGGTCACAGAATTAGAAATAAGATTCACACTGAGCTATGCTGAACCAAAGCTCATATTATTTCTGCTAAGCCAAATTTTCTCAAAGGAATACGAAAAAAATAGGGGCCATGTTTGATCTGACCAACAAGCTCAGCTAATGGAAGCATGTGGTGGGTAGGTCCAGATGATCTAATTGGACGTGATTATGGGAGACTTTTCATGATGGACTAATAAGTGAGGAATTTAACAAGGATTCATGAACTAATAGAGACATATTTGAAAATTGCTGCTTCAGAAAAGGGCCTCTTGTAGTGAAGGCTGTGTGATCAATCAGTTGGAAGATTGATGAAGACATAGACACCAAAACAAGAGTTTGCTTTTATCCATCTCCTTTTATTTTCTTACAACACTTAGGACTGTTCTGGCAGGAGAATGGGAAGGCAACCTCAAGTCCTCAGCAACACTTTTTCTTCCTGCACAGACAGTATTAATTTTCAGCAAGTACTTACTGATGGAAACTATTTTGATTGGTTACACATCTGTTCTGATGGAGGTACCAGGCCACAACAGATGTTCCAATTTTGAATATAACTCTTTTGTATATCTAAAGTAAATTTAAACTATCTTTCAAAGACATAGTCCTAGTGCATCATGTATGTTTCCCTGAGCACCTCACAATTCAGCATCTGCATTAGTAAATCTAATACTAGTTATCTAATATTAGTGTTATAAAAGGCCCTGGAACTTTACATTTTGTTGCCATTGTTTTCCTAGCATAGCATATGAGGCTGTTCAGTATTTTGCTCTTGTTTGCCTTTTCCTTGCTCTCGTTTCCCTCCATCTTCCCACCACTCATTAATAGACATCAGTCATTCATAACGACTCAGAGAGCTCTTTGTCTTTTCTGCCCCCTCTGAAGGAACAACCTTCTCTCCCTGAAACACTCCTGCTCAATTTTTAAGTATTCTTAAAGATAATCTTCTGCAGAACATTACCGTATTTATGCTACCACAGAATGCTGTACTTAAACATCTCAAAAAATTATATTTTATGGCTGTTGTTGATTTGATTGCATGTTTCCCTTTAAACTAGAAATTTCTCATAGATGGAAATTCTGATTTTCAACAGAGGTTTGATTTTTCAGCTATAAAAGTATAGGCACTGCTCTACAAATATTTTCAGAAGAAAATATTGAAGAAAGGAAGAATAGAAAAATGGAAGAAGGCAAGAATATGGTGGAAAAAGAAATATCTATCCATGAGTGAATTAAATCTACAAGTAGTGATTGTTTTCAGACTTCTAATGTCTTAATTTGTAGTTAGTTAAAAGAGTGAGGTTGATTGTGCTACCTTAACATGGAGACCAGTTAGATATCCCAATGTATACCAGTGCTACAAACCAAGAAAAGTGTATACATTTTGGTCATTAGGCACCTCAATCAGATATAAATATTGAATGAGTACACAAGAATCCATATTCAAGTAGAATTTGGTTGTTGTTTAGGTTGAGAGCACTTTTACTCTTAGTTGTCTCCTGGGCCTAGCAAAGGGCTGGGAACATGTTACTTGGGGGGAAAAGAGATGATGATAACTTTACTCACCTTACTGTTTAGCTTCTGTGCCTTGCACAATAAAAATTGCTCATAACAAATTTTTAATCAAAATTTGGGTGAAAGTTAAAATGATATTGCATACTTTATACTTGTAGACTAAGCCCTGGTTTTTTGGGTTTTTTTTACTTCAATTTAATATTTTATTTTTGGTACCATCTTTTTAGTGTTAGTGTTAAAAATATTTTATGTGTTTTAAATGTCAATACACACAAAAATGAATAGAACAAATGAGTTTTCCAGAAAAATACAGCAGAAGAGCAGTGCCTGTGATCTGTGATAATTGTGGATTGTTCACAATGTACAATTTAGATTGGGTATCATGTAAGGTAATGATCCTTCAATCTTTCTTATCACTCTACATTCCTATTACTATCTTTTCCTTTTTGTTTGGTGGTAAAAATCATTATTGTTTGCTGCCTGCTGCCATATGGTTGCCACTATCACTGCTATATACTGTGTTGTGAAGAGAATAGAAAAGGGTAGTGCTGATCTGCCTTTATCCAAGGAAAATATAGGTAGCTTTTGAAAATAATAATGTCTTATTTAGGTTGACCAGTTTCTAACAGTTGTGAATTCTTTGTCCAGCATTCCAATACAAGTTTCACACATTTTTTTTTTTTTTTATATAGAGTATTTCACAGGGGCAAACTTATTAATTTTGATAAAATATTATTTGTCGATTTTCCATTTTAAAGGTTGTGATTTTGGCATCAGGACTATAACTCTGACCTTAGCCCTTGCCTAACCCTAGATTCCAAAGATTTTTTCCTTTTTTTATTTAAGTAATATTTTTCTTATTTTGCTTTATCATTAAGTTTGTGATCTGTTTTAAGTTTTGTATAAGATGTAAAATTTAGGTTGAGGTTCATTTTTTTTTTTTTTTAACATCTTTATTGGAGTATAATTGCTTTACAATGGTGTGTTAGTTTCCACTTTATAACGAAGTGAATCAGTTATACATATACATATGTTCCCATATCTCTTCCCTCTTGCATCTCCCTCCCTCCCACCCTCCTTATCCCACCCCTCTAGGTGGTCACAAAGCAACGAGCTGATCTCCCTGTGCTATGCGGCTGCTTCCCACTAGCTATCTAAGTGTCCATCAACAGATGAATGGATAAAGAAGATGTGGCACATATATACAATGGAATATTACTCAGCCATAAAAAGAAATGAAATTGAGTTATTTGTAGTGAGGTGGTTGGACCTAGAGTCTGTCATACAGAGTGAAGTAAGTCAGAAAGAGAAAAAGAAATACCGTATGCTAACACATATATATGGAATCTAAGGGAAAAAAAAAAAAAGGTCATGAAGAACCTAGGGGTAAGACGGGAATAAAGACACAGACCTACTAGAGAATGGACTTGAGGATATGGGGAGGGGGAAGGGTAAGCTGTGACAAAGTGAGAGAGTGGCATGGTCATATATACACTACCAAACAAAATAGATAGCCCTGGTTTTATTATTAAGTAGTACTATAACCTGGGTGAGCCCCAGTTTCCTCCAAAGAGGAACAAATGTATATTTACCTACTTTTGCTGTTCTGAAGATTACCAGAGATAATATATTTTAAAAGACTACATTTTTAATGTTAAAGTGCTTAAGAAATGTGAGCTATAGCTATTATGAATAGACTGAAGTAAGTAAATCAGTTCTCCTTATAAGCAATAGGAATTTTGGGGGTGCAAGTGAGAGAGTTATTGGTAAATACTAAGAGGGTTAATGCTAGGGG
Organism: Balaenoptera borealis; assembly: GCF_965194805.1. Lineage (NCBI taxonomy): Eukaryota > Metazoa > Chordata > Mammalia > Artiodactyla > Balaenopteridae > Balaenoptera > Balaenoptera borealis. The sequence goes on from NC_138875.1 coordinate 36,981,544, forward strand.
AAATTTACCTTTTTCCCAGTTTTACCTATCAGATTATTCTCTTTGTGCCTTATCATTTTATCAGTTAAAAGTTGTCTATATTCAATAACTTCTTCAAATGGTGTGACTTAGCCTCACATTGTAAATTCAGCCAAGATATTAAAACAGCCAAGGTTTAGCTTAGAGAGATCCAAATGAATGGATCACTGCCGAGAGAGATTGGTCTCTATAAGGATCTATCACTGAAAGAAACGGACTTCCACTGTAACAATCTATAAATATCAGTTGAGCACTAAGAGAAATTTTTAAGAAACAAGCCATATCAATTACTATAGAAAATATGTATTTTAAAAGAATCAAGATGTATCAACTTGTGTCTGATTGGATGCAGTTCTATGAAATATATCATCAAAAAACTACTGTCCCACTGCTGATTTACTCATTTGGTTTAGTGTTAATCTAAAGGAGCTAAAGTGCTGTGTTTAATTATTTTTGTTTTTGATTTTTAACCTTTTGACCCACTTCAGCAATTTCTCCCACACCCCACCCCTTGCCTCTGGCACGACCAATCTGTTCTCTATATCTATTAGCTTGGTTTTTTATTTATTTATTTGTTTTTGGATTCCACACATAAGAGAGATAGAACAGTATTTGTCTTTCTCTGTCTGACTTATTTCACTAGCATAATACCCTTGAAATTCAACCATGATGTTGCAAATGGGAAGGTCTCATTCTTTTTTAATGGCTGAAATTATTTATGTATATATCACAACTTCTTTATCCATTCATCCATTGATGAACATTTAGATTGTTTTCATATCTTGGCTATTGTAATTAATGCTGCAATGAACATAGGGGTGCATATATATTTTTGAGTTAGTGTTTTCATCTTCTTCAGATAAATACCCAGTGTGAAATTTCTGGATTATATGGTAGTTCTATTTTTATTTTTTTGAAGAAACTCCATATTGTTTGCCATAGTGGTTGCACCAATTTCTATTCCTACTAACAGTACACAAGTGTTCCTTTTTTTCCACATTCTTGCCAACACTTGTCACTTCTTATCTTTTTGATAATAACCATTCTAACAGGTGTGAGGTGATATCTCATTGTGGTTTTGATTTGCATTTCCCTGATGGTTAGTACTGTTGAGCATTTTTAAATGTACCTGTTGACCATCCATATGTCTTCTTTGGAAAAAAGTCCATTCAGATGTTCTGCCCATTTTTTAGTTGTTTTTTGTTTTTGTTTTTGTTTTTTTTTTTGCTATTGAATTATATGAGTTCTTTATGTATTTTGGATATTAGCCCCTTATCAGATTTATGATTTACAGATATTTTCTCCCATTCAGTAGGTTGCCTTTTCATTCTATGGATGGTTTCCTTTGTTGTATAGAAGATTTTTAGTTTGATATAGTCCCACTTATTTACTTTTGCTTTAGTTGCTTTTGCTTTTGGTGCCTAATTCAAAAAATCATCACCAAGGCCTATGTCAAGGAGCTTACTGCCTATGTTTTCTTCTAGAAGTTTTATGGTTTCAGGTCTTACTTTCAAGTCTTTAATCAATTTGGAGGTAATTTTTGTGAATTGTGCAAGATAGTGGTTGAGTTTTATTATTTTTCATGTGGCTGTCCAGTTTTTCCAACACCATTTATTGACGAGACAGCCCTTTCCCCATTGTATAGTCTTGGATCCTTAGTTGTAAATGACTGGGTTTATTACTAGGCTCTCTAGTCTGTTCCATTGATTACTATAGCTTTGTAATATAGTTTGAAATCAGGGAGCATGATGCCTCCAGCTTAGTTCTTCTTTCTCAAGATTACTTTGCCTATTCAGCACCTTTTGTTGGTCCATACAAATTTTAGGATTATTTGTTTTATTTCTGTGAAAAAATACTATTGGAATTTTGATGGGGATTGCCTTGAATCTGTAGATTGCTTTGGGTAGCATGGACATTTTAACAATATTAATTCTTCCCATTTATGAACATGCCAATCTTTCCATTTATTTGTGTCTTCAATTTCTTTCATTAATGTCTTGTTAAGACATTCCTTTGGTGTATATCTGATATCTGTCAAAGTAGGAACCAAGAAGAAAGTAAGAATAGTTATGGAAAACCAGTTGCAGCTTGGAATGGAGCTTAGGAAAAAGGAACTAATCCTTGAGTTCTTCCTTAGCTCCAGGCACTGGACTTGGTGATATGCATGTATTCTCATTTAATCCTTACAAGGGAGTAATTAAAGTCTTCATACTACAAAGAAGGAAATTAGGGCTTAGTGAGCTCAGGTAACTTGCCTAAAGTAACCCACGTGCTAAGTGCCAGAGCAGATATTGAAACCAGTGTGTCAGACTCTTATTGCAGGGACACTGTGTTGAAGGTTATGCCAAAACTCTTTCATTTGCCTCCAGAAACTCTCTTCAACTTCTGAATCTTTCTCTCAGTCCTGCAAGGCTGTTATGTAATGTACCATGTTCCCATACCCTCTGGCTTCTGTTAGATTTAATTGATAGAAGCCTCAGGAGGAGATGGGAAGGAAAGAGGAGGGAGAGGGAGAGGGGTATTTATTACCTGGCTCCTTCCATGTAAGGTCTCCTTGGGACATCTGTGTCCCTCAACAGAAGACCACTGCTTTTCTTAAGGTGGTCTGTTTAATAGAACACTGTCCTTCAGCATCTTGGTAACTTCATCCTCTCCTTGTCCTTCAGGCCTAGGGGTGGTAACAACTCCTCTAATGCCAACTCCAGTTTCCTGCACTACTTGTGCTTCCTCTGTACCAGCCCACTCCTTTGTGTTAGATCCTTCTGGAATTACCATAAATTGAGCATGCCCTCTCTTTCCTATGACACTCTGGCTTATCCAGGTGAATCTGGAATGTCTTACTCATGTACAAAAGTTGCATAAAAATACAATGCAAGGTTAATACTTCAAAATTCATAGTGCCACAGTTCTGTTGCTAAATCTATGTTTTGAAAAGTGAATCAGAGTTTAAAACTGTTTGTGACTTAGGAACTCATAACTAAGAATGACTGCTCTCCTAGCACTGTGTTTGCTGTGCTGTGACTTTTAATCATGAAAAATGCATTCACTGCAGAAATTCAACACTTACTCCATGAAGTTTATGTAGAGAATGTTTTCAGTCAACAAAATGCTTCAGAGCAATGAGTACAGTTTTAGAGGAAAGGCAGATTTGGGGGTTGCTGGGGGAAATACAAATTAAGGATCATGCTTTGCAATGCCTGTCTCAAACTACAACAAACAAACTTATCCTTCAGGAGTTTACAACGAAGCAGAGAAATCATTGAAGCTACTGTTAAATGCTTGTAATAATTACTTGCTTTGTGATAGAATCAATTTCTTAAAAAACTCATTTTTTTTTTAGGTAAACAACCTTCTTAGCACAAACTATCTGTCTTTCTTAGTAAAAAGTGAATGAATAAAGAGAAATTGTTCTTGGATTTTTTTCTGATTTTTTTTGTTTTTTGTTGTTCTGTTTAACTCTTATTTTCTCTTTATTATAACAGGCTTTAAATAAAGGGGCATAAGTATTAAGATAAAATTATGAGAGTTTATTAGATATACCATTATTAGTTTCAGAGGAATCCCAATTAAACTTAAAAATAGGTGGTTTTAAAATACAGAGATGGCTATTCTAATTCACACATTAAAAAGTAAATATTTGGACTTTACCTTTGAGGATTTAGACAAATTCTCATGCAGAGCTCCTTTAAATATCGTAAGGAAAATTTTATTTTCTTAGATTCATGCCAAGAAATGTAACCATGTTCTTATGCTTCTTAGAAAAGAAACCCAAGAATAAAGTATCATATTTTATTAAAAACTGTTAAAAATGATTTGCTTTTAAATTATTTTTAAAAACTACAACCCCTTCCAAAGGCAAAAATAATAAATAATAATAATATTTGAATTCCTTTTAAGAATACATTTGACAGTGGCAACACTTTCACCCTGTGGGTTATCCATTCCTGCCTGCCTAGTCACAAATGAAGCTACATCCTCCCTGTTTCCTGCCTTTGCAGCCGTCTCCCCTCATTGCCAATGTCTTTTGAGTTCACCCTGAAAGTTGAATTCAGTGGTTCTCAAATTTTAGTGTTCACATGCAACTTCCGGAGGATTTATTGTAAAACAAAGTTTCCTGAAATCCCCCTCCTCTAATTCAATAGAGGCCTAGGAATCTGTATTTGAGCAAACAGCTCAAGTTTCCTCATGCAGGTGGTCAGAGAACCAGACCAGGAGTAACAAGGGTTTGATGTTCTCTAGGATTTTGCACTCATCTTGGTCACAGGCAGGAGCCAGTAGATTAAGGAAAAGAAGGTACTTTATCTAGCGCAAGTCTAGACTCAGCAACACTCACTTTTTACAAATGTAGCTTTTGGGGGTACTCTCCTTCTGCAAACCAGAATTCTACTTGGTTCTCAAGATGAGCAGTAATCTTGACTCTATTCTGCTAACTGGATAGTATGTGTTTTGCTGAGTCTTGCCCAAATTACCTCTGGGGCCAGTGCTTTGTCTCACTCAGGACTTGACATTCTTAGTGAGAACTTGGTAACTGCTGAAAGAGTTTGCTCATGCATGTCTGCAAGTCATCTCTCTCCAATTTGTCCTTACACTGATTTATCAGTATTTCATGTTGGGTACTTTGTCTTGAAAGCAGAATAGTGGAGTAGTTGATATCACATGCACTAGAGTCAGACTATCTGAACTGGAAACTTGATTCTGTCCCTTACTAGCTGGCTGACCTTGAGTATATTACAGACATCTGTGAGTCAGTTTCTTTTGTGTAAAGTGGGAAAGACAATATTAGTGATAATCCCATAACACTGTTGAGAGAATTAATTGTGGTAATATGCACAAAGCACATAACATAGTTTCTGGCACACAGTAAATACTAAATAAGTGTTAGCTAATAGTATTATCAAAAGTATAACCTACTGGATTACACTGTTTAGTATGATCTCATGGTAGAATGGACTCTCTCCAAGTCCATCTCCTGCCTTTTTTGGTCTCATCCTAGTAGGAGGGCACAGCTACTCCTGGTCTGTCCCTCACCACCTCAGACAATTGGCCACCTGAGGACATCAGCTACTTGAGGTCATTAACAATGTCTTCTCATTTTTCTATCCTTTGTGTTTTTCCAGAAAAGGAGGCTCATAATCCTTTATTGTTAATACATGAGGACATGAATAAGCCTCCTAAAATCGCAAACTGGTCTTTTGTGGGTTTCTTCCTTTGTTGTTTTGCCAGAGTTATTATGTATCACAGATTATTTGGCTAGGGTTAGCAATTCCTTTGACTTAAAATGGAGAATGAAGAGACTTGAGATGAAAACTATAAAGGAGAAAAATATTACCAAGAAGAGGAATGGCATAGATTGTGTCAGACTTCTAGCCACTCACAGAGGAAGTATTTGTATGCATGTGGGGTGTGCGTGAACTCTCAAAAGTTCTGGCACTTCCAAACCAGTCTATGCAGGACTCCGCCTGGGGCAGCAGGCTAGGCTCTTGCTAAATGTTTTTCTTAGGAAAGCGGACTGTCCCAATTCACACATTTCACCATTGCACGGATGCTTCCACAAGCTGGGTGTCAAAGGTAGAGAGAAGAGTGGGTGCTGGCCTTACCCTGCCTCTTGACCTAACTCTGTGAGGGATGCTGAGAAGCGCTAGTGCAGCCTCTATCCTGTACTCCGGTTATGCTGAAAGCCTCTGATTTGTTCCTCCTGGCTGAGGAGGCAGCTGTGTTGTGGCGATATCGGACCATCTGACTCCGCAGCAGCCTGCGTGGCCCCCTGTGACATGGAATAATGTCCCAGAAATCCTCACCGCCCGTGAGGCACACGGATCAGCAGAGCCTTTGTGGTTCTGGGGTCGCACCTGAGGTCCGCCTGGGACATCTCCATGTAAATGAGTGTTGGGGACATGATTTGGATAGCTTAATCCTTCAATGTCAGGAAGGCTGGAGCCAACTTAAGCTCCAGACACACTTTCATTCAAAAGTGAAATACAATTGGACTATCTCAACTTCTATTTCCCATTGTCTCCCAGAGACCTGCAACAGTTTGCTAGGAAGAAAGAAAAAAGAGGGAAGAGAGGAAAAAAAAAGACCAGTCTCTATCCCCTCTGAAATCCTGTTCAGAGAATTTGCTGCAATGGCATTCCAGCTTCAAATAGGACTGATTAAAATAAAATTACTCAGTCTCCTGACCTATAGCAAATTTCATGAGCTGCAATTTGTCTAGTAGTTGAGCTGTGAGTACAATCAGATTGGCTATAATTTAGGTTTATCGTTCCTTTTTTCCCCTTAAACACAGTAGAATCCAGTGATCCTGAAATAAAGGACTAGAAGGGAAAAGGGAGGATTTAGTGTAAGCTAAGAAAAAAATGGAAAGAAAAAAATTAAATATGATAATGGTTTGCTTTTCTAAAAGCTTGAATTTTCAATGTCTCTAGAGCTTTGCAGGGGGAGAATGTCCTTGCTTTGTGTTTGCACTTTCCAATCTAAACTTCTTAGTTGTGTTTGCCCTGCTAGATTGCATTTCTCTTTTTTTTTCTCTCTTTTTTTTCTGTAGTCTCTGTTTCCTTTTTTCTCTGTTTCATCTCTGATTTCCAGGTCTGTAAATCACGAGAGAATTTACAACTCTGAAAACGCTGAAGACCAATGCTGCCAAGAATTTCCAACCTCTCCTCCAGGGCAAGTGGCTTTTTCTTTCCAGGTTCGGCCACTTTTGCCTCTTACCACAGTTATCAGTGCTCTTGGTGACAAACTGACTTCTTTTCCAAATGACCACGTAACCGATAAGGCACATTAGCAGCCACATCTGGAGAACACTATGGAGAATGCCTTTGACTTTCTGTTGTCCCAGGTGTTGGGACAAATCTTTTTGACATACAGAAAGGGAAGTGCATGCTAAAGGGGAGAGAAATATTAGGTAACAGTTGTCTATTTTCTTTTCTCCTTACCAAGCAGAACCACAGAGATTGTATATACAGTAAGCCCTCTTTGGCCTTAGAACAGCAGTCTTGCTGTTCAGGTGTCTCAGGTGAGTTAGAGTGAAGCATGGTGACATGAGAGGTTGAGTAGAGAGACAAGTGGAAACCCAGGCAGGTGTTGAGCCTTCTCAGTGATGCGTCACTGAGACTCAACAGTAATTATATACACTTTGGACATAGAATTTCCTTAATTCTCTCTAAGATGTAGAGACATTCCAACTCCTCCTTTCTCTAACCAGAGCTCATTTCCTGGCAGTCTGGGACCAAAGAGCTTACTTGGGGGTAGCAGGTAAAGAGTAGATGGATCTGGGCACAGATTCCTGTGACTGTGATGGTATCTTCTGGATGCCATGGCATGGTGAGTTCTTCTAAGGATGGGACAAGCAACACCTTCCTTATTCCCTTGGAAGCATCTATGATGTTTCTTCTGACAGATAAAGAATTTTAAAGAAACAACTTCAGTTTTATTTTAGTTCCCTGGAAGCACCTGGCACACAATAGATGTTCAATTAAAAGCTGCAGAAAGGTGAATGAGTGCATGGAGCTTCTCCACTGTAGACTGTGTTCTCAGTGGGGAAGGCCCCTCAGCAGCCTATGTGCTTCTACTAAGGAGACAAAGCAGGAACACAACATTGTCTGCCTCTGGGACTTCTTAAAACCATCCACTGTTAGGTGGAAAGAAATTCAGAACAATGGGTTCAAGAATTCCTTCCCTTCCCCAATTTTCCCTCTAGATGAAAAGAAGCTACTTCTATGGAAAGTAAAAACAGCTTGGGTTCAGACAAAATTTGGTCTGAATATGAGTTCTACATGTTACATGTTAACTGGAACAGATTGCTTTGCATCTCTGAGGCTTAGCTTCTTTTTCTATAAAATGAGAATAATACAATCTACCTTGCAGGAATGTTAGGAGGATTAATTAAAATGAGGTCTCTAAAACTCCGGGTACCTAGTAGGATCTTAATAAGTGAGCATGGTTTTGATAAAAACATATGAAGAACACTTGGCACTTTTCTGCAGAAATCCCTCTCTCTAATTCGCTCTTTCTCATACATTGCTTAAGGCCACTCTAAAAAAGGGGAGATTTTCTTGAACTACCAACGCTTATTTTAAAATATGTAATCATGAGAGAGCTTAAAATGAGAATTAACCATTCTTCCTATGTTTTGGGGATTGTCATAGAGTCTTATTAATTTCATATTCAGGAAAACATGGAAAATTGATTCCAACTGTAAGTCATTTAATTTTTTTTATTATGAAAAGATTCAAACTTATGCATATGGAGATAATTTAATCCATGCACCCATCAGCCATCTTCAGATAATATGGAAACCCAAACCCTGACAACCTCATAGGATCTTAGATTTCCATATTTCATCCTCTAGAAGACAAAGATGGCCTGGACTTATATTCTTGTTTTATACTTGAGAAAACTGAGGCTCCTAGAGATTGTGATTTGTCCAAGGTCACATTTAATATGAAAGTGGAGTCCAGCCCAGGGCCCAGATCTGATGCCCACTCCTCAGCATTTCTCTTTCCTGACAATGGTCCATGGATAAGGATGGGAGAAGAAGCCCTAAAGGGTAATCAATGTGTTAGCTTGACTAGTATCTCTTTATCTTCATCTTTCATCATGTATAAGAGCAATTCAAATAGTTAATGACTTCTGATAAATAACTATTTTCCAAAAAATGTTACTTTGTGTAACCCAAAGTATATATCAGATTTCAGAGCAAGCAGTTTTCATATTACCTATATGCAAAAACACACTGGGTTGGTGATACTAATTCCACTTAATTAGATGATAGTTAGAGAGGAAACTTTTCCCATTAGTAGTACGCTTTAGTCAAAAAAAAGGTGATGTCAGATTAAATAATTTCTCACTCTGGATTGCTGAACATCCCAAGGATTTACATAGCTTTGGGCAGGAGTGATCATTGTCGTATTCTTAAAAACCGAGGAGAATTTTGGGTGTTTGGAAGACTGGACACCAGAGGGTGCTAAAGAGCTGCATAATTTACTTCTGCGTCCTTCTCTATGAAGTTTCCATGGTCATGGGTTCAGCTGGTCCTGAGAGAAGAGGTTGAGCATATTTGGTGCTGGAGGATGTGCTCTTGAGCTCAAAGCTCGGTTGGAGACATGTGCCTACCTGGAGCCACAGGCCACATTAATGGACTGCGGTGTGGCCATTGTCTGGTTGCTGCTGACTTGACAGTTGGTTTGGTTAATCCCATTGATTGTGAGGAAGTCAACTGTTAAAAGTAGAATCAATGGTGCTACCACCAGCTCAGTAGCCATTTACAGGCACTCATAAATACTGAAAATGACTGCCCAAAGGCTGAGCTTCCAGACTTCTTTTAGCTTTACTTTGAATTTGCTGCTTCTTGCTACATCGTCAAAAGAGAGAACTTGAAAGAGCTGAAAACAGCCCAAGCTGCATGAGTCTTTCAAGAAAGGAATTATTAATAAAATGTCAACACCTGTGCATGAAGCTTCTTTTGAAAAACTTTCCTAATTCATGACATATCAAGTTTGGTGCTTTGGTTCTTCTCTGCATTACTGGTAACCACATTTCTACTTCTCAAGAACAAATTACTCATTTAGGTATGAAATCAAGTCCATCTCCTCACATGAATGTGACTTCTGAGGGTTTAACACAATGCTCAGCACTATGTAGAATAATAACAGATTTTAACCTCAAGAATCTTACAATGACTTAAACATAAGAGAGCATGTAATGAGCAATGTGGACTATTTTATAAGCTCCAGTTTTATTTGGTGTGTTGAGTTAGCATATTGGTGGGAACTCAGTTTAATTTACGTTAAGAATATGGGAAATGTCTCTGTGTGTATATATATATATATATATATATATATATATATATATATATACACACACATGTATATATACACACACACACGTATGCATATATGTGTATATACAAATGTTTCTATTTATTTGTTGTTATATACTCACAAGTATATATATATGAATTATGTATATTCATATAAACAATATATGATTATTAATTTGTGTGGATTGAACACTAAATAATACATAACTTTGAAAAAGTTTGGTCTTATAGTCTTATTTTTCTTCTAATCATTTATTCCCTTCCATAGTCATTTAATTCTTGATGGCATGCACACTTCAATAATTTTATTCATACAGCACACTCTTCACCAATCATTTATTCATTCAATCATTCATTCATTTTTTAATTCAATAAATATGTTGGATACTCATCATATACATATCCTAAGGGAGAGGGTGAGAATCTGCCTTAGGATACAACAATGAATGAAATGCAATTCCTGACCTTAGTGAAGTTGACAGTGAACCTAGGGACACAAGAAAACTGTTACATAGACAAATCTTAAAATAGAGATACACATGAATCATTACAGGACAGAAGGAAGGCTATCAACTCCTGACACACGAGATCAGACTAAACGTCTTCCAGAAAGACGTGGCACATGGACTGAATCTTAAAGAATGAATTGAAGTTAGTTAGGTAATAAAGGGAGGATGGGGATATCTGATGGAGGGTTGTCAATGTGTGAAGTGCCCCAAGGTGACAAGAGCTTGATACATGCTGGGAATGACAAATCTTTCAAGATGAAGTGATGAAGTGTCAAGGGACAAGCAGAGAGAGACAAGCAGAGAGGATCAATTACAAAGAAATTTGTATGGCATCCTAAGGGGTTTGGATTTTATGCTGCTGGAAATGGAGAATTATTGAAACATTTTAGGCAGGAGATTGTTAAGGTCAGAGCTGCATCTTAGAAAGATCACACTGTGCATTGAATAGAAGAGGACAAAGCAAGAGGCAGGAATACCAGTTAGGCAACCATTTCAAAAATTCAAGAAAAGTCCAGAGAGAACTGAACTCAAGTAATAATAGTAGAGGTGAAGATGGGCAAACATGTTGAGAGCCGTGGATCTTTTTGTTGTTATTGATGAGCTCTGGGACATAAGTGAGATGTAGGGAGTTGGTGATGAAGCCCTGGATTCCAGATCAGGCCATCTTCTGTGTGTAAGGCGGTGTTATCCTCTTAGAAATATGAGGCGAAAGACCTTCTGGAAAATTCAATTTTTAGATGTAATATTCCATGCTTATTACAACTATAGCTTTGAAATTATGTCATAACCAAATCGTACCACTGAGCACTTACCGCACACTATGTTGTATTATTCTATAATTTTTTAAGGTAAGTGGGTCATGTTTCCATATCTATAGAATAACAAAGACAAATATTCTACCTGTGCTCATCTGCAGAGCTCAGAATGTGAGATTGTGGGTTACAAAAAAACAACATTTTAACCATGGGATCAGAATCTGCAAGTAGTTTTCAAGGTCTTTCCTGATGGACCTCCAAGTAGACTCTTTTTCTCTCATGCCACTCTGACTCCTTATGTGTATCATACTCATAGGTTCATTGGATTTCAAAGGAAGGAGAATAAATAAGTTACAATCATTTAGTAACTTGAAAACGTTAATTTCAGTAAATACCGTGTACCATCAAACCAACATAAATTCATGGCTTGGGGAATTTTTTTTTTTTTTTAATTTATTTTAACCATTTTCTCACAAATGCATTTGGAGAACTCTGCAGATCATAATCTTCACCAAACCTCTACACTGCATCCCACCCCTACACACAGCAGCTCCCTTTCCTTAATGTTCTCTTGCTGGTTCTGAGGATGGGTTAACAATACGCACAACATCAAAGTCAGAATCATTTTCCCGATGGGCAGAACTCATAAAACACAATTCCAGTTTAGTCAGAGAGTAAGAGGGTACTGAAATATACCATTCAGATGCCCCAAATAAAAGTTTTCCCCTGATAATAAGAAATGTTTTAAGGTATTATTTTTTTGAAAAGACTGAAATGTATAAAAAAGAAAATGAAAGCTACACCTGAATTTTATTAACTATTATAAAGTTGTTAACTTTTTTGAGAATACCCTACAACCATCCCCTTGTCTCCCTAAAACATATTAGAAACTTGAAAAGAGCAGTAAATGTGAGAGTGTATGTGTGTACACTTACCAAATAATATTACACATGCTCTTTCTCAGTAATATTTAAAGAATCTTTCCAGGCCAATAAATCTATATCTATATCATGATTTAATGGCTACATAGCACACCAATGTGTGTATTTTAAATAATATATTTAAACAATGCTCAAAGGTATTAGTTTTTTTACTAAACTTTTGTAAATACAGACTATGGAGAGAGAAGAGTAGATGGCAGAAGAGTAAGACGTGGAGATCACCTTCCTCCCCACAGATACATCAGAAATACATCTACACGTGGAACTCCTCCTATAGAACACCAACTGAATGCTGGCAGAAGACCTCAGACCTCCCAAAAGGCAAGAAACTCCCCACGTACCTGGGTAGGGCAAAACAAAGAGAAAAAACAAAGACAAAATAATAAGGATGGGACCTGCACCAGTAGGAGGGAGCTGTGAAGGAGGAAAGGTTTCCACACACTAGGAAGCCCCTTTGTGGGCGGAGACTGTGGGTGACAGAGGAGGGAAGTTTTGAAGCCATGGAAGAGAGCGCATCAACAGGGGTGCGGAGGGCAAAACAGAGAGATTCCTGCATGGAGGATCAGTGCCGACCAGCACTCACCAGCCCGAGAGGCTTGTCTGCTCACGCGCCAGGGTGGGCAGGGGCTGGGGGCTGAGGCTAGGGCTTCTGTCAGATCGCAGGGAGAGGACTGGGGTTGGAGGCATGAACACAGCCTGAAGTGTTTAGCGGACCACAGCTAGCCAGGAGAGAGTCTGGGAAAAGGTCTGGACCTGCCGAAGAGGCAAGAGACTTTTTCCTGCCTCTTTGTTTCCTGGTGCACGAGGAGAGGGGATTAAGAGCGCCGCTTAAAGGAGCTCCAGAGACGGGCGTGAGCCGCGGCTATCAGCGCAGGCCCCAGAGACGGGCATGAGATGCTAAGGCTGCTACTGCAGCCACCAAGAAGCCTGTGTGCAAGCACAAGTCACTATCCACACCGCCCCTCCCGTGAGCCTGTGCAGCCCACCACTGCCAGGGTCCCGTGATCCAGGGACAACTACCCCGGGAGAACACACGGCACGCATCAGGCAGGTGCAATGTCATGCCGGCCTCTGCTGCGGCAGGTTCGCCCCGCATCTGTACCCCTCCCTCCCCCCAGCCTGAGTGAGCCAGAGCCCCCGAAGCAGTTACTCCTTTAACCCCATCTTGTCTGAGTGAAGGACAGACGCCCTCAGGCGACCTACACTCAGAGGCAGGGCCAAATCCAAAGCTGAACCCTGGGAGCTGTGCGGACAAAGAAGAGAAAGGGAAATTTCTCCCAGCAGCCTCAGGAGCAGTGGATTAAAGCTCTAATATCAACTTGATGTACCTGCATCTGTGGAATAACTGAATAGATAACAAATCATCCCAAATTGAGGAGGGGGACTTTGGGAGCAAGATATATTATTATTTCCCCTTTTCCTCTTTTTGTGAGTGTGTATGTGTATGCTTCTCTGTGAGATTTTTTTCTGTATAGCTTTGCTTTCACCATTTGTCCTAGGATTCTGTCTGTCTGGTTTTTTTTTTTTTTTTTTTACTTAAAAAATTTTTTTTCTTAATAATTATTTTTTATTTTAATAACTTTATTTTATTTTTTCTTATTTTATTTCATTTTATTTTATTTTATCTGCTTTCTTTCTTTCTTTCTATTTTTTCTCCCTTTTATTCTGAGCCATGTGGACGAAAGGCTCTTGGTGCTCCAGCCAGGCATCAGGGCTGTGCCTCTGAGGTGAGAGAGCCAACTTCAGGACACTGGTCCACAAGAGACCTCCCAGCTCCACGTAATATCAAATGGCAAAAGTCTCCCAGAGATCTCCATCTCAACACCAAGACCCAGCCTCACTCAATGACCAGCAACCTACAGTGCTGGACACTCTATGACAAACAACTAGCAAGACTGGACTACAACAACACCCATTAGCAGAGAGGCTGCCAAAAATCATAATAAGGCCACAGACACCCCAAAACACACCACCAGACGTGGACCAGCCCACCAGGAAGACAAGATCCAGCCTCATGCACCAGGACACAGGCACTAGTCCCCTCCACAAGGAAGCCTAAAAATCCCACTGAACCAACCTTAGCCACTGGGGACAGACACCAAAAACAACGGGAACTACGAACCTGCAGCTGACGAAAAGGAGACCCCAAACACAGTAAGATAAGCAAAATGAGAAGACAGAAAAACACACAGCAGTTGAAGGAGCAAGGTAAAAACATACCAGACCTAAAAAATGAAGAGGAAATAAGCAGTCTACCTGAAAAAGAATTCAGAATAATGATAGTAAAGATGATCCAAAATCTTGGAAATAGAATAGACAAAATGCAAGAAACAATTAACAAGGACGTAGAAGAACTAAAGAGGAACCAAGCAATGATGAAAAACACAATAAATGAAATAAAAAATACTCTAGATGGGATCAATAGCAGAATAACTGAGGCAGAAGAACGGATAAGTGATCTGGAAGTTAAAATAGTGGAAATAACTACTGCAGAGCAGAATAAAGAAAAAAGAATGAAAAGAATAGAGGACAGTTTCAGAGACCTCTGGGACAACATTAAATGCACCAATATTCAAATTATAGGGGTCCCAGAAGAAGAAGACAAAAAGAAAGGGACTGAGAAAATATTTGAAGAGATTATAGTTGAAAACTTCCCTAATATGGGAAAGGAAATGGTTAATCAAGTCCAGGAAACACAGAGAGTCCAATACAGGATAAATCCAAGGAGAAACACGCCAAGACACACATTAATCAAACTATCAAAAATTAAATATAAAGAAAACATATTAAAAGCAGAAAGGGAAAAACAACAAATAACACACAAGGGAATCCCCATATGGTTAACAGCTGATCTTTCAGCAGAAACTCTGCAAGCCAGAAAGGAGTGGCAGGACATATTTAAAGTGATGAAGGAGAAAAACCTACAACCAAGATTACTCTACCCAGCAAGGATCTCATTCAGATTTGATGGAGAAATTAAAACCTTTACAGACAAGCAAAAGCTGAGAGAGTTCAGCACCACCAAACCAGCTTTACAACAAATGCTAAAGGAACTTCTCTAGGCAAGAAACACAAGAGAAGGAAAACACCTACAATAACAAACCCAAAACATTTAAGAAAATGGGAATAGGAACATACATATCGATAATTACCTAAAATGTAAATAGATTAAATGCTCCCACCAAAAGACACAGACTGGCTGAATGGATACAAAAACAAGACCCGTATATATGCTGTCTACAAGAGACCCACTTCAGATGTAGGGACATATACAGACTGAAAGGGAGGGGATGGAAAAAGATATTCCATGCAAATGGAAATCAAAAGAAAGCTGGAGTAGCAATTCTCATATCATAAAAAATAGACTTTAAAATAAAAGCTATTAAAAGAGACATAGAAGGACACTACATAATGATCAAGGGATTGATCCAAGAAGAAGATATAACAATTGTAAATATTTATGCACCCAACATAGGAGCACCTCAATAGATAAGGCAAATACTAACAGCCATAAAAGGGGAAATCGACAGTAACACTATCATAGTAGGGGACTTTAACACCCCACTTTCACCAAGGGACAGATCATGCAAAATGAAAATAAATAAGGAAACACAAGCTTTAAAAGATACATTAAACAAGATGGACTTAATTGATATTTAGAGGACATTCCACTCAAAAACAACAGAATACACATTTTTCTCAGGTGCTCATGGAACTTTCTCCAGGATAGATCATATCTTGTTTCACAAATCAAGGCTTGGTAAATTTAAAAAAATTGAAATCGTATCAAGTATCTTTTCTGACTACAACGCTATGAGACTAGATATCAATTACAGGAAAAGGTCTGTAAAAAATACAAACACATGGAGGCTAAACAATACACTACTTAATAATGAAGTGATCACTGAAGAAATGAAAGGGGAAATCAAAAAATACCTAGAAACAAATGACAATGGAGACTCAACGACCCAAAATCTATGGGATGCAGGAAATGCAGTACTAAGAGGGAAGTTTATAGCAATACAATCCTACCTTAAGAAACAGGAAACATCTCGAATAAACAACCTAACCTTGCACCTAAAGCAATTAGAGAAAGAAGAACAAAAAACCCCTAAAGTTAACAGAAGGAAAGAAATCATAAAGATCAGATCAGAAATAAATGGAAAAGAAATGAAGGAAATGATAAGAAAGATCAATAAAACTAAATGCTGGTTCTTTGAGAAGATAAACAAAATTGATAAACCATTAGCCAGACTCATCAAGAAAAAAAGGGAGGGGACTCAAATCAATAGAATTAGAAATAAACAAGGAGAAGTAACAACTGACACTGCAGAAATACAAAAGATCATGAGAGATTACTACGAGCAACTCTACACCAATAAAATGGACAACCTGGAAGAAATGGACAACTTCTTAGAATTGCACAACCTGCTGAGAGTGAACCAGGAAGAAATAGAAAAAATGAACAGACCAATCACAAGCACTGAAATTGAAACTGTGATTAAAAATCTTCCAACAAACAAAAGCCCAGGACCAGACGGCTTCACAGGCAAATTCTATCAAACATTTAGAGAAGAGCTAGCACCTATCCTTCTCAAACTCTTCCAAAATATTGCAGAGGTAGGAACACTCTCAAACTCACTCTACGAGGTCCCCATCACCCTGATAGCAAAACCAGACAAAGATGTCACAAAGAAAGAAAACTACAGGCCAATATCACTGATGAACATAGATGCAAAAATCCTCAGCAAAATGCTAGCAAACAGAATCCAACAGTACATTAAAAGGATCATACACCATGATCAAGTGGGGTTTATTGCAGGAATGCAAGGATTCTTCAATATACACAAATCAATCAACGTGATACACCATATTAACAAATTGAAGGAGAAAAACCATATGATCATCTCAATAGATGCAGAGAAAGCTTTTGACAAAATTCAACACGCATTTATGATAAAAGCCCTGCAGAAAGTAGGCATAGAGGGAACTTTCCTCATCATAATAAAGGTCATATATGACAAACCCACAGCCAACATCGTCCTCAATGGTGAAAAACTGTAAGCATTTCCACTAAGATCAGGAACAAGACAAAGTTGCCCACTCTTACCACTGTTATTCAACATAATTTTGGAAGTTTTAGCCACAGCAAGCAGAGAAGAAAAAGAAATAAAAGGAATCCAAATTGGAAAAGAAGAAGTAAAGCTGTCACTGTTTGCAGATGACATGACACTATACATAGAGGATCCTAAAGATGCTATCAGAAAACTACTAGAGCTAATCAATGAATTTGATAAAGTAGCAGGATACAAAATTAATGCACAGAAATCTCTTGCATTCCTATACACTAATGATGAAAAATCTGAAAGTGAAATTAAGAAAACACTCCCATTTACCATTGCAACAAAAAGAATAAAATATCTAGGAATAAACCTACCTAAGGAGACAAAAGACCTCTATGCAGAAAACTTTAAGACACTGATGAAAGAAATTAAAGATGATACAAATAGATGGAGAGATATACCATGTTCCTGGATTGGAAGAATCAACATTGTGAAAATGACTCTACTACCCAAAGCAATCTACAGATTCAATGCAATCCCTATCAAACTACCAATGGCATTTTTCACAGAACTAGAACAAAAAATTTCACAATTTGTATGGAAAAACAAAAGACCCCTAATAGCCAAAGCAACCTTGAGAACAAAAAATGGAGCTGGAGGAATCAGCCTCCCTGACGTCACAATATACTACAAAGCTACAGTGATCAAGACAGTATGGTACTGGCACAAAAACAGAAATATAGATCAATGGAACAGGATAGAAAACCTAGAGTTAAACCCCCACACATATGGTCACCTTATCTTTGAGAAAAGAGGCAAGCATATACAGTGGAGAAAAGACAGCCTCTTCAATAAGTGGTGCTGGGAAAATTGGACAGGTACATGTAAAAGTATGAAAATAGAACACTCCCTGACACCATACACAAAAATAAGCTCAAAATGGATTAAAGAGCTCAATGTAAGGCCAGACACTATCAAACTCTTAGAGGAAAACATAGGCAGAACACTCTACGACATAAATCACAGCAAGATCCTTTTTGACCCAGCTCCTAGAAAAATGGAAATAAAAACAAAAATAAACCAGTGGGACCTAATGAAATTTAAAAGCTTTTGCACAGCAAAGGAAACCATAAACAAGACAAAAAGACAACCCTCAGAATGGGAGAAAATATTGGCAAATGAAGCAACTGACAAAGTATTAATCTCCAAGATTTATAAGCAGCTCATGCAGTTCAATAACAAAAAAACAAGCAACCCAATCCAAAAATGGGCAGAAGACCTAAATAGACATTTCTCCAAAGAAGATATACAGATGGCCAACAAACACATGAAACGATGCTCAACATCATTAATCATTAGAGAAATGCAAATCAAAACTACAATGAGATATCATCTCACACTGGTCAGAATGGTTATCATCAAAAAAGCTAGAAACAATAAATGCTGGAGAGGGTGTGGAGAAAAGGGAACCCTCTTGCACTGTTGTTGGGAACGTAAGTTGATAGAGCCACTATGGAGAACAGTATGGAGGTTCCTTAAAAAACTAATAATAGAACTACAATGTGACCCAGCAATCCCACTACTGGGCATATATCCTGAGAAAACCATAATTCAAAAAGAGACATGTACCACAATGTTCATTGCAGCTCTATTTACAATAGCCAGGACATGGAAGCAACCTAAGTGTCCATCATCAGATGAATGGATAAAGAAGATGTGGTGCATATATACAATGGAATATTACTCAGCCATAAAAAAAACCAAATTGAGTTATTTGTAGTGAGGTGGATGGAGTTAGAGTCTGTCATACAGAGTGAAGTAAGTCACAAAGGGAAAAACAAATACAGTATGCTAACACATATATATGGAATCTAAGGGAAAAAAAAAAGTCATGAAGAACTTAGTGGCAAGACGGGAATAAAGATACCGACCTACTAGAGAATGGACTTGAGGATATGGGGAGGGGGAAGGGCAAGATGTGACAAAGTGAGAGAGTGGCATGGACATATATACACTACCAAACGTAAAATAGATAGCTAGTGGGAAGCATCTGCATAGCACAGGGAGATCAGCTTGGTGCTTTGTGACCACCTAGAAGGGTGGGATAGGGAGGGTGGGAGGGAGGGAGATGCAAGAGAAGAGATATGGGAACATATGTATATGTATAACTGATTCACTTTGTTATAAAGCAGAAACTAACACACCATTTTAAAGCAATTATTCTCCATTAAAGATGTTAAAAAAAAAAATACACACTATGATTCCATGAATAAATGTATGTGTTTAATTTTACATCTGTCTTAATATTTTAAGATTAATTTCTAACAGTGAAATTTATGACTCAAGAAATATACATAGGTTTTAATATATTTTTTAATTTTTATTTTATATTGGAATATATGTACAGCAGAGTGATTAATATTTATTTTGCCAAATTTTCCTCTAGCAATGTTGTACCAACTCACTGTCCCATGAAGAGTACAAGAAATAAGAATGTACTTGGTGTCCCTGTACTGTCACAATACAACACAAAACTTGGGTCAGACTTTTTATTATTTATTGACTCAGTGAATATGAAATAATAGGGTATAGTTTCCTCAAATAGTAGAAATATTTATTGAATATTTTAATTGTATTTTTTCCCATTCATCTCTCTCCTTTTGCAATGGACTTATTTTCTTTGTCTCTATCTATAGGACTATTTTCAGTATTCGTTTCTACACATTTGTCTGTTTGCTCCTGACCAATCTCATCATTTTAAATCATGACTTTGCCATATATTTGTAAACAGTAAAAATCTCACAGAAAATGCATGCTTTGTAAAGGTTTGAAAAAAATCTCCAATAAAACAAACTAAACCTAATTTTTATTTATTTATTTATTTTTTTAAAGGTTCTTAAAAAAATATATTTAATTTATTTTTGGCTGCGTTGGGTCTTCGTTAATGTGCATAGGCTTTCTCTAGTTGTGGCGAACAGGGGCTACTCTTTGTTGCGGTGCGTGGGCTTCTCAATGCGGTGGCTTCTCTTGTTGTGGAGCATGGGCTCTAGGTGCGAGGGCTTCAGTAGTTGTGGCACACGGGCTCAGTATTTGTGGCTTGTAAACTTAGTTGCTCCGTGGAATGTGGGATCTTCCCGGATCAGGGCTCGAACCCATGTCCCTTGCATTGGCAGGTGGATTCTTAACCACTGCACCATCAGGGAAGACCAGCCTAACTTTTAAAAACTACTCTTTATTAAATTTCTAAATTCCCTCCATGGTTCAGGTTTTGGTTTTGTTTTGTTTTTTTCATTTTGAAGTTATTTTTGGAGTCAGTTTTGTTACTTTCATTTTCCTGGAATATTTTTCTAGTGACTTACTTTTCCAACATTATTTTTACAGGGTTTTACAGAATTCTGTCATATGACTAGTGTATTACAGTTATGTTGTCTTCCCTTTTGTAAATTCTTACATTTATGTATTATTAGCTTTTAATATTTTCTTTGTTATAAACAATGGAAGTTTATATAGTTTTCCTTTATACAAAGAATATTTATCAATTTAATATTTAAAAACATAATTCTTTCATTTTGGTTCTTATTTCTATTTATCTTTTTTTTTTTTTTTTTTTGCTTTGAGAGAACTAAATTACTGCTTCATTTTCTAACCCTGTGAGCTGATAGATTAATTCATATATTTTTTGTTTAATAATAAATGCACTTTTGTGAACTTCTTTAGTTTATTTTAATAGCATCATTGAGGCACAATTGGCAGGCCGTAAATATTTAAATTGTACAAGTGGATATGCTGTGAAACAATTTCCGCAGTCAAATTAATGAACATATCCATCCCTCCCAAATGTTTTCTTAGACTTCTATGCCCCACTGTGTTGCCTCCCTCCTGCCTTCCTCCATACACTCCCTTCCATTCCCAGACAACCACTGATGTACGTTCTGTCACTGCACATTACTTTGCAGTTTCTAGAATTTTATATAAGTAGAATCATACAGGAAGTACTCTTTTTTGGGGGGGGGTCTGGTTTCTTTCACTCAGTGTAATTATGTTGAGATCCATCCATGTTGTTGCATGTATCAGTTGTTCATTCCTTATTATTACTGACTAGTATTCCAATGTACCAAATTATTATAGGTCATTTATCATTCATCTGTTGAGTTTGGTGATATTACAAATAAAGATGTTATGAATTTCCATATACCCATATTTGTGGACATAAGCTTTCATTTTTCTTTGAATAATGTCTAGGAGTAAAATGACTTGATCCTATATGTGCATATTTAACTTTTTAAGAAACTACTAAAGTCATTTCCAAAGTGATTGAATTTTTTACACTCCTCTGAGCAGTGTCTAAGAGTTCCAGTTCCTCCACATTTTCACTAATGCTCTGGGTGCTCAGTCTTCTTAACTTTTGCCATTTTAATAGGTGCTTAGTGGTATCTCATTGAGGTTTCAACTTGCATGAAACTCTACATGTTTGGATGTATCCTAGATATTCTGTGATTTCCTCTTGAAATAATTATTAAAGGGAGTTAAAATTCCTACAGTTGGGATGTTTTATTTTTATTAGTGTTATAATTGTTATACAATATCTTAAGATTATAATTTATATTTCAGTTGACCCTTGAACCACATGGGTTTGAACAGCACATATGTAGGTTTTTTTCAATAAATATGTATTACAGTACCAATCGATCTGTGGCTGTTTTTATCTGAGGATGCAGAACACATATACCGAGGATAGACTGTAAAGTCATATGCGGATTTACTGCTTTGGGGAGAGACAGTGCCGCTAAACCCTGTGTTGTTCAATGGTCAACTGTATTTCTAATGGAAACAAAAATAGTATTTACTTCTACTGATCTCATATAGTCATGAATTTAAATATGAAAATGATATAAAATACTTAGCACAATGGCAAGGATTATAAATTAAATGGCTTATACAATTGTTTTACTTATTTAAGATTATCAGTGAAGAATCTGTTTATGATGGGGCATTGAAGAGAAAGAACTGGGGAATATGAGAGGAACCCAAGATTACCAGTTGTGAATCTGGTTATCCTATATTTATGCCTGAATATCTAACCTTGGGAATTCTCTCAACAAGAATCTCTACAGATATTTCCATTCCCTGAAGGACTAGCTTCAGTGTCACATGACGAACCATCAATCTTGAGGAATCCTAAAGTTCTTAAATGATAAAAAAAAAACAGCCATAAAATAAATGGCGTAAAACAATGGTTACAATTGTTAATATATAAAGGGTCACTTATTGAGTGTTAAAATATCCAAAGTTAAAAATATAAAACTGCTCATTAAAAAATTATATCTCTGCATTGTGCTTTCTGTATTTTTTCCAACATCCAAGACCTATCAGCATGCATATGTAAGGAAAGATAAGTATCTAAGGAGAGTAATTACTACTTAACTGAATCACAGACAAATTTTGATGTCACCAGCTTAAACAACTGTTTGAACAATTAGTCATTAAGGAAAGATATGGATATCATTAAAAATACTATTGCCAAGTCAAAGGCAGTAATTAAACTAAAGATTCTGGTGGATTTTAAAAATAACTTTTTTAAAAATAGAAACATAGCTTTATACGACACTCATGAGTACCTAAAAAACAATCATTACACCTATTAGGGAGACCTTGACCAAGTTGGACAGCTCTTCTGGGCCTCAGGTTCCTCATTATTAATGGGAGGATGCACTTACATGTTCTCCACATACTGTTAAAACTCTGATAGTTCATGGTTTTGTATTTTTATGTACCCTCCTTTTAGATAAAAGGTAAAAAATACACGGATTAGAAGGAACTACTTATTCCTACAACTCAGAGCAGTGGCCAGGAAATGTAGTACTCTAGAATAAACTCTATTAAGAAACCCTGGAAGAATTGGGTCATTTAGCCTGGAGAAAAGAATATTGAGGGACAGTTTATTATGATCTCCTGAGGCATTTTCTCAGCATCTAAGCCAGATGGCTTTTCTTAGTTTTCTTGTTTAGGCCACATGTAAATGAAGACATTAATATGACCTAGTGGCAGCTTTCTTTTTATTGGTCTTACAGAGACTGTCAGAATGTTCCTGGGCCAGACTTGCCTGTGAACAGTATCTTCCTTCCCCTGGCTCTGATCTACAAGTGGGGTAACTTAGTGAATAACCATATGTAAGGATTCTGATGGAACAAAATGAAGTGACCCTTCCCACAGATCCCGGAGGAGCCTGGACCAATGAAGAAAATCGTAAACCAACATAAGAAATACAGTTTTGCTTTTTAACATATACATCAAAGAATCTCTATTCAGTAAAACAGTGAGTTGTCCCACTGAGATCTGGACTGCCTCAGCTAGTGTTAATGCCAAAAATTCACACACACACATAACCACTATGATGGTAGTAACAATTCTTTTCAGAGTGGACATCTTGATTCCATAAAGACACATACTGAATATTCATTACCTTGTCCATTTCATAAACATTTTCTCAGAGCCTACTATGTAGTAGACACTGTCCTGAGAACCTAGCATGTTGGTAAGCAGAAATGTATGTTAATTGTGTTCTTTAAGCTTAAGTGCAAGCAAGATAATGATCAAACTTTTGCACAACTAAATATAAAATTATCATTAAAAATGCTATAAATGGAAGTGAAAAGATGCCACAAGAGTCCAACAGAAGGAACTAGCCTGCAGGTGTGAATCATTATGAGGTGATGTTTGTACTAGGCTCTGAAGGTTTAGCAGACATTAAAGTGAAGCAGAAAGGAGATTATTCCAAGCAGATGAAACAGTATGTGCAAGTGTCCTGCAGTCTCAGAGATTTGATTTCATTACTTCCTATCCAATGTGTGTGGCTGACATTATATGCTACCCAGCACCCCTTCATTCACTCATTCCACAATACTTATTATATGTCTACTATGTGCTATGTATAGTCATTATTCTCTATGCTGGGAACAGAGTGATGAAAAAAAAAAAAAAAGACTGGGTCTGGGACCTCATGGAACTTTTAATCTAGGGGAAGAGATAAATATTAAATTAATAGTTACACAGAATATTGTTAAATTGCAATTATAATAAATCCCAGAAAGCAGATTACACAATGCCTTGCCTCGGGTATGGGGCACAGTTGTGAGATGGGAACAGGAAGAATTCCTTGATGAAATAATATTTATGTTGAAGCTTGCAAGATAAAGAGATACAGTGTTGATTATTCCAAAAGCAAGAGAAAAAGTTTTCCAGGGAGAGAAAATTATGGATTCAAAATTGCTGACACAAGAAATATCTTGGTGCATGGGTGGAAAAGAATGATGACCATGGAAGTGGGAGGAGAGCAGGCAAAGAGAAGGTCAGAAGAACTGGCCTGACCTTGGAAGCAATGGTAAAATGTTTGGTCTCTATTTTAGTGGCATTAGCCAGTTACTGAAATAGTTTAAAGGGAAGACCATATAATGAGATTTGTATATTAAGAATATTTGATGACTGCTTTGTGGAGAATGGGTTAAATGTAGGCAACTGTTGAAAAAGGTCATCAATGTGGAGAGTATTGACATCTTTCAGGTGCAAGATGAAGGTAGCTCAGAATAGAGATGTAGAGCAGGAGAGCGGATTTGATTCATGTTTATGTAACATGTTTAGGAAAGATCCAACTCTGTTTTGATGTCATGACCTACACCCAGTTGCCCTGTTGCCAATACAAGCAGATGACAGCATGTACCATACTCTTTGAGCTCTCCTTGTCATAGTGTTACATGCTGGAAGGGTTATATTTCTACCCATCCTTGCTCAGTGATCTTATATTTAGCTTTGGCCCAGGTGTGAGTTGCACTGATATCGTAGTGCACCAAAGTTAAGTCATAATGGTGCACTTTCTGGACCAAGGCTCAATGCTTATCTGAAAGAGAAAAAAGAGTTTTTATCAGTAGAGGTCAATAGCACAGTAGCACATTTAAAAGAAGTATTACATCTGATGGTAAAACAAGGAGAATACAATTTCAATAAAAATAATTTAAGTCAGAGATACAAGAGTTTTATCTTGATGAAAAGTTGAAAAAAATTCAATACTTAAAGTAGGTAGATTAAGAAGGTATTGGGTCATGAAGTGAACTGTGAATCATGGAAATTTCTAGAGCTTCTGCAAGGGGCTCTGAAGATTGTTCACTGTAGTTTTCATAACTGGTGCCACCTAGAGTTATGCAATGAGCAGCCTGACCAAATGTTTGTGGGTATACTGGTCCAGCTCTGCTCCTTGTCTGCTCTATGAATTTAGACAAGCCATTTCACCTGTTGGATCTTCTAATTTCAGAGTTGGACTGTATTGCCTGGACATGCTAATATAGCTCTACAATTCTATGATTCCAAGCCAATATTGGAAGTTGACAATAAGATAGCTTCTTAAAGTGTTGAAGCAGTATTTTCTGCTTAGGTCTGGGGTAGGTTTCTGCTCACTCAAAGGTTCTTCTAAAGGTAGACCGGGATATTTAGTGAAACTGAAATCAAATGGGGATATTTAGTGAAACTGAAATCAGATCAGGATATTCAGTGAAACTGAAATCAGATTGGGATATTTAGTGAAACAAAATCTGACTTCTTTCCATTAGTAGGCCTCAGCGAAACCTCACTTCATAATTTTGTGGTTCATTCAGATATGTTTTGTTTCTGAGTCCTAGATTAGCAAGTGTTTTACAAGATGAGGTCTCAGTAAATCTGCTAACACAAAAATGTGCAATTCTCAATGCCTGAACTCAGTTTTCCATACAGGTGACGAGGTTTGCTATGAGACCAAAATATATTTTCAGCTGTTACAGACAGCCTTTAAACATTTGCAGCTCGATGCAATTGAATATTCACACTGTGTTTTTAATTAGGCTAATGTGTGCTTGCTCCAATGTATAATAAAATACATAATCCATAATTATAACCCCTTTGCACTGCTTCCTGTCAGAGAGATTGGTAAAAAAATTCTTGTTCTATCTTTCAATTTGTTAATGGGATTATGATGAGTAAAAAAGTCTGATTACCATGGCCGAGCAGGCATGCCTTAGCAAGGTGAAAGGATTAATACTACAGGTCATCAGTAATTTAAAAATGTCAATTGCCAGGCTCATCCATGGGTTTCTGAGAAATGAGAGAATCTAGAAAATGTTTGCTCCTAGGAGATGAGAATATTGGCTGAGTGGAGAAAAAGTATCCTTACACAACTCTCCAATTCAAAACTGTGCACCAGTGAAAAGAAATACTCCATCCGTGAATCTACATACTGGGAACAAAAAGTAAGAGTGAAAAGGAAAATTGCTTTTCAGTGAATAGAGTTTAAAACATATTTTATATTATGAATCTTACCCTGGGTCTTCATCATGACTCTTACCATCTATTACTATGTACTGTTATTTGTATTTTAATGTGTAAGATTTTTTTTTCCCCTAGGTGGATTTCACACTCCACAAGGCAGGGATTTCAGCATGTAGCACTGGACGTTGTCCATGGTGGGTGCAGGACACAAGATCACTAATTATTATGAGAATAATCCCTAGTGTTTCATAGATGTCCAGGCCAGAAAAGGCCATTTCAAGTCAATCTTAGTAGACTTCAATGGCAGGTTTATTTTAATTTTAAAAATGTATGGAATTAATGTTTAGTGAACTATAATACAAAATACTTAATCCTGTGTCTTTTGTCAAATGTATTTTTCCCTTCTGGATTTTTTGAATATAGAGGCTTTTATGGCTGCTTACCTACTTTATAATTATCACAGCTGTAGAGTCCACTAGGTGACCTGAGGATGCCAAAAAGTCTTGGGTTGCACAGAATAAACATTCAGAGGCTTGAAAACAGAAATTTAAAAATTAATGTTATTCTCAATATAAACAGAAATCAATTTTCTCCAATTGTTAGGGAGTAAGAAAATCCTAAACCCCTCCACAAATTATTTTATTGAATTATCTACCCTCTTCTTGAGTAAGAAAGATTATTTTCTCTAGTCTGGAGAACAGCAGAGGGGGAAAAAAGGATGGATGGAAGCCTCTGTGCATGCAATGGGAAAGAAAGCATAATACTCATCGGAGATGAAAAAATACAGACAACCTAAACATTAGTTCTTTCAAGTACGTTTTAAACAATTTCTATTTAAGTAAATAGAATTCTGAAAATAATTATTTACAAATAAAAGAGCAGTGATTTAAATATTTTCAAATCAATAAACAAAAGAAGTTATATTTTATTTATTCTGACACTATATACGTAATAATAAGTTATTTTTCTAGGACTATTTTTCAGTTGTCTTTGATGTATCTTTGTTGTCTTATAAGAAAGCAAAAGAGCAAAATAGTGTGGGGTTTTATTGGAATTAATTTTGTCAATACTTCTGTTCTCTTTATTACACAATATAAGAACAATTAAGTCACTTTTAAAAAGAAAGTAACTTTGAAGATAATTTTACATTATTGCCTTTCTTAAAAAAAAAAAGAAAGATTAGGGACCTAATAAGGAAATATTTTTTATTACAATTGTTATTGATGCTATCAAACACAATTTTAACAGCCAGGAAATGCAATGCAATTGATCATGTGTTAGAAATGTATTAATTTGAGTTACTGTATTTTTCATACATAGTTTGAAATTATGTATAGACATAAAAATGTCTTATTGAATGGTATAAATCTATGCATTACTATTTCATTACATTAAATTAAAACCATGTCTATAAGAGATTTTCCCTGAATATCTGACACAATTTCCTGGAGGATGCTCTCTCAGATTGAACCAACCATGATCTATTATTTGGGATAATTTTCTCCATAGCCCCAGCTCTTGT
The DNA here is from genome assembly GCF_965194805.1 of Balaenoptera borealis. Taxonomy (NCBI): domain Eukaryota; kingdom Metazoa; phylum Chordata; class Mammalia; order Artiodactyla; family Balaenopteridae; genus Balaenoptera; species Balaenoptera borealis. The sequence continues at coordinate 37,009,463 of NC_138875.1, forward strand.
CTATAGTTTGCTGCTTTTGACCTATTGTTTCTTGAAACAGTCATCGGATGAAAATAATGTCATCCATAAAAATGACCATTTAGTAGTAAAAAATAAAGGACTTTACTGAGGACAGAATAATCAAACACGAGACAGCAGTTTAACAGCCCTTTTTAAAGGCTACTTTGTTTTCAGGAAGGAAATGCTGCATCCCAGATCCATCTCCATCACTCAGTGTGTCAAGAAGTGACGGCAAAGGAATGTGTTCCCAGCCTGTCTGGGTTCCTCTTGCAGGAATCTTGCTCAGCTCTTGTTAGCTGAGCTCAGAAGAAAAAGAATGCTTCTGGTCAGCAGGATCAGAGCATATTTTTCAGATTACTTTCCAAAATAATGGTATCCCTTTGATCTACTTATATGAAATCATCAGTACATTAACAAAATATCCTGCTTCTAACTATATATAGGACCCAAATTACCTAAGTATTTGCCAGGTAAATGCAGTGTGTGTATGTGTGTGTATGTGTAACCTTAGGTCTCTCTGCTCCTCAAAGCCCAGATGTTTTAATTAGTTTCTAATCCTTTCTTAGGCATAATTTCAAGAAACATGTTTAATATCATATTGCACTGATCTACTTTCCTCACCTCAGCCACACAAAGCATGATTATCTCAGTATTTTACATTCTATCTCTGACTATCTGAAACTTTCATAGAGTTAAATTTGTAAGAGAGTAGAGTTTCTTTGGCTTCCAACTACTAACTGAAGAATGCTTCATATTTTACTGTTTCTTTTTCATGTGGTGATGCAGTCTCCTGCTCAGGTTTATAACCTTGGAGGTCATCTTTCATCCTGAACACCCTTTGATTATAGATTTACATCACACAAATCTCCTTCTATCATCTCCAGAACATAGCAAGACTGTGACCAAAGCTGTCTCAGGAAGATGCCAATTCAATAATTCATACCATTATTATATCTTGGCTGGTCGCAGTAATTCATCCTAGTTGTAACACCAGTAACTCTCTTGGTCCTGTATTTTAGTAGTGCTGAAGAAGTCTCCCATCTATTGCCAGCGCTGTGACTCTAACGTATCTGATCTAGTCATCTAATACAATTGAATTATGCACCCAAGTGTCTCCATTCCATTGACTATTTTACAGCTTTTAGCACCTCAATACCTAGATTCTTCAACAAAAGATAATATAATCAACAGTTACAAGGATTGAAGGGGTATCATAACCTGAGAAGCAGCTTTGGGAAAGCTCACCATTTCTGTGAAAGAACCCACCTAGAAAATTAAAAAGGAACCAGAAACATAAAGAGAAGGTGTCAAATCAACCCTATTAAAAGACAAATCTAAAAGTGAAACTGCAATAGAATGAGGGAGCGTTATCTGAAACTACTTTCGAAAGTTTTGAAGGCTCTGCATTAAGCTAAGAGGGAGAAGAGACTGGTAAGAAAATAAGTCTGTTTATTCCATTATTTAACAGATATTTATTAGGCATCTAATATGTGCTAGGTGCTTTCTAGAATCCAGCAGTAAATAAAATAAAGTCTATGAAGCATTAGTGGAAGTGAATGAACAGAGACAATTACTATGTGATTGTGCTTTGATGAGGCACACCTGAGGATGGCAATACCTTGGCTATAATTTTAGAATCTCACTCTCACTTCCTAATCAGCCCCTAACAGAATGTTCTCTTATGTTCTTGTGGGAGCTTCCTATTCACTTGCATCAAGGCAGAATATGGGCAAACAACTGTCTAATTTTATAAAATAAATCTGAGTTGTCGTGTGTTCAGATCTGTTAAAAGAAAGGAGCCAACAGTTGAGAAAGTGAAAACATAAGATAGTTTTAAATTTCAATATTAGTCAATGATAAGTTTAAGTTTAAAATGCTATAGAGCAATATAGAAATATGTTAGAAAAATATAATAGAAAATAAGTAGAAAAGTAATTTACAGAAAGTAGATGAAAGTCATTAAACATTTTCCTTTTGGAGAACTCTCAAGGGAAGACTTAGATTTTTAAAAAATTATTATTATAAGGCCACTGACCATCTCATTGAGAAGAACAGATTTTGATGAAAAACAAAGTGAATTTTTGATGGTAGATATAGACAGCTCTTTCTTTCATGAAATATAACAATATTAAAATAGATAAAGTGAAGTCAAAAGAAGTAATATGTTTGAGGATGGAATTTTCTAGAATGAGAGCTGAGCTTGTATGTTCTTTGACAGGGAGAACTTAATTTGGAAGAAAAATGATTAAACAAGTAAATAAGTAACAGAGGGCATTATTCACTAAATACAGCTCTAAAGGAATAGTAGAGTCATTAGATAAAGATGAGGTTGAGCCGTAAAGGTTAATGGAAATACAGAAAGTGTAGGTTGGATTGGAAGGGAGAAAGTTAAGGAGTGGGCAGTAGGATTGAGCTGTCTCTCTCTGTCAATAAACAGCTTCCACAGCTCATGAAGGAAATTCACACTATCTTTGTTGAGTGAGTATTGTGTGGATTTACATAAAGATATTGTGGGCATATAAAGCAGAGATGGTTTGAAGTAAGCAGTGTGTATACAAAATTTCCACATGGAGTCATTTAGCTAACAGTATTTGTGTTGACCCCACCATAAGAAAACACATTTTCAGAAACATTACAATAGCAGTGATGTACTAACAATACTTGTTACATGATGTCATCCAGCTGAAGTTTAAACAAGTTTTATGTCTTGTGATAAGAAGACACATAATGGATGTTACTTTTAACTATAAGCCATGTCACTCTTTAATATGGTGTTTATGTACAATGAGAGGATCTAAATTCTAGTTTGAATTTGGAAATTAATGATCACTTTCTCTTAACCTCATGCTGTGTGCCTCAACTTCTAACCCTGTGTTATACACTCAGGGACTCTTCTTTCATTACGCATAAATTTTCCTATATCTTGCAACTATCCTTAGGATTATTTCTATCTCTTCAACTACTCCAAAATATTAACTTTTCTTTTGAAAGCACCATTTCTATGACCACTAAGTCGCAGCTTTTCATTCTCCCACAAGCATTCTCCTAGGGCCAAAAGTGAGCTAGAATTTCCCTTAGGTCCACATGACTGCTCTCCGATGCTACTCACCACTGGCTCCTCCACTGACTTTCTTGGAAAACTATTTCCAACTATACCACCCACATCATCTGTCACCATCACTGATTGATGTCCTAATCACGCCCACAATGTCAATGAAGGTTTTGAAAACTTTCTGGAACCCATTTCTATTCTTGTCTTTATCCTGTGAGAATTTAATATTCATAAATATGCCCCTTTAAGAACTCCGGGCTTTGAGGTTGATTCCACTTGGATTTTCCATCCACTCTGACGTTGGCGCTTCAAGATGAGGGCCACACCTGGGCTTAGAGTATATTTAGGTCATATATCACCTCTGTCTTCAAGTTCATCTCATAAACTACATCTACAAGTGTATTCTTAACACCTATGATCATATTATTACTCTAAAACCTCTTATGGATATTACTATATATTAGAAAATATTATTCATACCACTTCATATAGAGTCTAAGACCCTTTAAAATTTCACTTTGACCTTACATACTTCTGACTTTTTGAAGAAGAACTTACTTCCTTCAAAATACCCTTTTCTCTAAAATGAGAACTTTCACTTTATGATCTCTAAGTAAATTATGAAACTTTCATGCCTCAGTGCCTTAACTAATTCTGTATCTTCCATCAAGACTAAGCTTTTCTTCATTTTTCTGTCTTTCTCTATCCCAATTCTTCTGGGCCTACCTCCAATATCCCACATTTAACCTTCCTTAAATCTCTGCTTCTAACCTAACCTTGCATGTGTTTCATCATAATCTCACAGCACTTGGCTTACATCTCTCTCTTTCCTTATTATAGTGAACTTATAAATAAAGTAGGCATGCAATATTGATTCAGTGATAACTTCCCTTGGTCTAAGTTTCCATACTTATAAAAAGAGATAGCTAGAATAGATGTCACCTAATATTCCTATTAGCTCAAATATGTTATGATTTACTAGCAGACTATCAAATTTTCATCATTTTGTATTTACCAATTACTCCCTCTAAATAGTTTGTATGGTACTTGTATTGCAGTGCTTCACCAGCTTCCTTTATCTAGTTCCTGTTTATTGAGAGCTTGCTGTATACAAGCACAGTATGTGTAATGTGTATGTGTGTGTGTGTGTGCACATAAAATCATGAGCCATAACCTTAAGTGGATTTCCAACCAGTTCAATGAAATTCTCTGAACTGTCCCATTTACATGGACTCACTGGCTTTACATACACTGTCAATTCTTTCCAGAATGCATACATATGGAGTCCTATAGTAGACTGAAAACTTACTCTTATCAATTGAGTTGTATGTTTCCCAAGACACAGTTGTGTTTATCTTCAATTATGTTCACACCAATTTTATGTGATAGTCTAATTATTTAATTTAATTATATATTATATAAGCTGATGAAAGATGAATACAAAAAGAGAGCTGTTAATCTTAAGAAAAGTAATTTAATTTGAATGCCTATGATGGACATATCCTAAAGCGATCCCCAATGCATCATACTCTTGTATAATCACTCACCTTAAGTACAGGTAGAAACTGTAACTTTCTTCTAACCAATAGAATATGACAAAGCTGAGGAGATGTCACTTCCTTGTTTAGGTTATGTTATATGGCAAAGGTGATGGCAAGTTTCTCCTATGATTCTACTACATTATAAAAGACTCCATCTTAGCACACTAGAGATAAATATTCTTATGGTGGCCTTAAAGAAGCAAAGAGCCATGTTGAAAACTACCTATAGAGAAAGCCATGTAGCAAAGAAATGTGGGCAGCTTCTATGACCTGAAGGTCCCCTCCAGCAAATAGACAGTAAGAAGCGAGGATCCTCAGTCACAAAGCCACAAGGAAATAAATTTGGCCAACAACCTGAAGGAGCCTCAAAGAGGATTATCTCCTAGTTAAACCTCAGATGAGAATATAGTGTAGCTGACAAGTTGGTATCAGCTTTGCGGGCCTCTGAGAAGAGAAGCGAACTATAAGTTGTGTCAGGAATCCTGACCTTCAAAACCTGTGAGATAATAAATGTGTATTGTTTTAAGCTGCTAAATTTGGGGTAATTTGTTATGCAGCAATAGAAACCTAATACAATACCATAGAAAGGTTCATTAAAATCAATTTCTTAGTCACAGAAAGAGCTACCACATAATACTACTGACCAATTCAGTCAAGGCAGGACAATGATAAATATTGGAGGAAAAAAAAATGTAAATTTACACAAGTATATTTCAGATGTGGCTCCATTTTAAAGAATTTCAATTTAGAAATCATAAATAATGCATTAGGAAAGAGTTTATGTAAGGAAAATAGTGATAAATTAAAATCACCAGATTTATACTCAAATTAAGCCATGGATAATACCAAAAGATTGAAGAATTATTTTATGCATCTCTGTTTTAAGTTAGAATAAAGAATTTAAAGAGTATATCCTTAAAAAAATCATCCCATCATTTAACTCTTTCAGTTGTCAAACCCCCCACAGTTTTTGATTATGTTGGATAAAAGGGTTTTTCTCTGTGATAGCTAAAGGACTCTGGTTCAATTAGTGACTATAGGATAAGCATCACTATAACATCCCTTCCACAGGCATTCATATGGAGAAGAGAAAAAAAAAAAAAAACCTCTGGCTGAGACTATAGGGAAGTTTTCACAAAAGTGAAAGCATTTGACATGGGCAGTGGATGGGGAAGAACAAACAGGTGGGGCTTCAATAGGTCAGGATGGTAAAGGAGAGTCCCAATAATGAGCATACCCTAATGTCAAGTGCAGTGGTAGATGAGACAATGTGAGTTTCAGAAATGGTGAGTCCAGAGAAAGAAGTCACTAAGTAATCATGAAATAACTGAATGTGTCCACCTGCTAGTTTTAGTGCTCTACCCTTCATTTTGCAGGAAATAGGATGTTCATTTAAAAAATCACAAAATCATTGAACCCATGATGTTTTTAGGAAAAATCAGTTTGGAGCTTTAACTATAAGTACAGTTAAGACTCAATCCAATTCCCAAAAAGTACAATTTAAATAAAAGAGAATCTCAAGACCGGAAGAATGAGCTCACTAATATTATTCCAAGTGGGAAGAAAGTCGGAGCAGTTTGTAATGGAACACCCTACCCAGGTGTCTACTGTTGAAGAAAGCTCAGTTAGCCAAGAACTCCATTAGAAAGTATGGTATATAACCTTTGGTTATTGAAATTTTTATTGCTGCTATATTATCCTTACACGAATGCCCATTATCCCAGCTACTGGTTCTCACAGGTTTTTGTTAGCTGCTTTATCATGTTGCAGTTTATACTACTTAAGCAGGCCATGATGATATATTACAGTCAGCTAAAATGTAGAACATTCTTAGATTTATTTTGACACCTAAAGCAACTTTTCATTAGGCTGGTAACAAGCCATACAGATGCCACAGTCCTCGCAAAAGCATCATTAGGATGTTGAAAAAGTGCTGACATAAATGTGGACATTCTCAGGAACATGTTTAAGAAACTGATAGGGTGGAAGCTCTTAATTTTTTCAAGTAGTAGTAGGGGGGAAATCTATATGCAAATGGCAAAGCAATGGTGCCCATTTTTCTTTACAGAAAAAGTTCACATTATGCACATCTAAGAGCTCTACCTTCCTCGACTGACTTTTTAATGAAATTACAGAGAGCACGGGAACATTGTTTGAGCAATATCAAGTGCCTCCAACAACTGCTTTGCCATTCTTGGAATGGCATGAACATTGCATGGAACACACAAAGGACTCGGGATGAGATAGGCAGAGGAACTCACTGAAATGTATTATTAAGTAATGAAACATAGAAACAAAAACAAAGCCATACTATTTATTATGAATCTCTATGTAAATTTATTTCACCAACTATGTGAGGAAAGAAAAATAAAAGAAGCGTACAATCCGTATGGACCACCCTGCCAACATTAGTTACTAATGTAAGGGAGTTCCCTATGTATCACTGTGCAAAAATTTCCACTAGACTTTCTGTAGATTTGAAGTTAAGTGGGACCACCAGTCTACCAGATGCATTGCTTTAATAAAACCAGAGTTTTCACATAATTCAAGTGGGATTATTACAGATACATTTTTTTAAAAGTGATCTGCCGGATTGAGTTAGTTAAGTGTATCAGAAAACAGACATCATATAATCTGTAGTTATGCATTTATTTATATTATATATAACAGTATTCATGGCTGTTCATCCAAACCTCCTTTTTTTACAAGTTAGGAACCATATCTCTCAATTCCCTGTCTTTAGCTAAACTAATTTAGTTATCCTTTTATGTTATTGATATCTTTTCAAGCTTTGAGCCATTGTTTTTTTTTTTTTCTTGATCATTTCTGCTTTCCATTGTACCAAGTCCTCTACTATAATTTTTCAAAATTTAACTCAACAGCTTTGAAAAACAATTCCATTCTTATTTCCAACTTTCTACTCAGTGTCTTTCAGTGGCTATATATGCAGTTTGAATAATTTTTATTATTTAACACTTATCATTTTATAACACACAAACAACCTGCAATTTTCTGTGTGAATGGCTTGCCATGCTAAACATGGTACTTTCTTACTTAATAGGACATACTTGAACCACTCCAACAACTACCCCCACCCCCTGTCTAGAATTTCAGCAAAATGCTCACTCCTAATTGTTGCTGCTATTAGCATTAAAGATAGGAATTAGCAAACAATACTACCTTTACTTTATTATTCTAATTATCTTGACAATGATGTGATCTGGTTTTTGTTACACATGTAGACCTGGCCAGAGTGCTGTTGACCACATGTTATCTCTCAGTGTTTAAACACCAAGATTACATGTCATTTTCTCTGTCATGATCACATATTTGGTATGCTGCATCATCTGTTTAGCTATATCTTAACTGGATAAATCAACACAATAGACTCAAATAAGTTTAAAGTTCTTGCTAGAATCACACAGGGAAAATTGAGTCATTATCTTGTGAATGTTTCTCCATCTATTCGTCCTTATTATCTCATTCCAGATGACTGGGAATTGACCAGAGAAAGAAGAATAGGATAACCTGTCACAGAGCAAATGAAACACAAATGAAGTCTGGGAAATCACATCCAAGAGGTACTGGGAAGGTGTGAGAGACATTAAAAAGATACTTCTGGGGCTTCCCTGGTGGCGCAGTGGTTGAGAATCTGCCTGCCAATGCAGGGGACACGGGTTCGAGCCCTGGTCCGGGAAGATCCCACATGCCGTGGAGCAACTAAGCCTGTGAGCCACAACTACTGAGCCTGCACGTCTGGAGCCTGTGCTCCCAACAAGAGAGGCAGCGATAGTGAGAGACCCACGCACCGCAATGAAGAGTTGTCCCTGCTTGCCGCAACTAGAGAAAGCCCTTGCACAGAAACGAAGACCCAACACAGCCAAAAATAAATAAATAAATTAATTAATTAAAAAAAAAAGATACTTCTGTATGCATTTTCCCCTTCAATCTAAGTTCAGTCTCTATCTGATATCATGTAAATATCCTGATTTCCTGTGTATTTCTGGGTTCCACTATGGATACTTGCTTTAGTTAGAGCTCACAGCCACGATTGTGTTAGCCTCCATGAATTATTTTACTGTGGTAAAAATGCCAGAGCTTATTCGTGGTTCATGGGAAGTTCTAACTATTTTAAAAATACAAAGAACTTATTCTTTCACAAAGTAACACACTACATATATACATAATATGCACTTTTATGGGTAATTTATGTACTGGCGACACTGTATATTAAAAGGGAAGTAAAAGCACCATTAGATGTCCTCTGATATTCTAAATGTCCTCCTTGAGAAAGATATTATTGACCATGGAAATAGTGATTCTCTTAGATAAATCTTGATTACTACTGGACTGCTACCTTCAATAACTTGTTCAAGGGGGTTGTCAAGAAGCTGAGTCAAATCTCAAAGCATCTCCTAAGCAGACCAGTTGCTCACCATATCAGTTCCTGTCAGAATTCCAACTTCAAGATTTAGTCTCCTTTTTTCTTTTCTTTTTTCTTTTATTAATTATATTTCTTCTCTAGTGTTACTATAAGTTGAGATCTGCTCATAATTAATCTTTCTTCCCTAAAATTGTTAAAAGAAAATAACATCCTCTTCACAGTACAGCTTTTCAGAAGAGGGGCTTATTTACTGCTTCATGTGCTTTATATTGCAAATAGAATAATATGTACTATTAATAATCAAAAAGATAAAAGTATAGGCTGACAAGTGTTCATATGTTTGCAATCTTTTTTTTCAGCCCAGACTATATATCAATTATAGACACTTTAAATTTTCCATGATATTCATTTTTCTTTGGGGGAATATTAGATGCTCATATTTAAAAATAAAATGCCTTTATAGGAGTTCTCTTTCTCAAATGACATAATAGGTCATTAATACTAATCAAAAAAAAAAAAAAAAACTTTCCACTGAAAACAACTATAGAAATGAACCACATATAAAAATAAAAATTATTTGGAGAACTCAGAGAGCTAAAAAAATTCAGTGAAGAATTTTGAGCTGAAAATCTATGAGAAGGTAAGCCAGAGAGATGAGACTAATTTTTAACCAGAAATAGACTAGCCTGACAGGAATTTAATCTCAGACTCAAATCACCTTAATCTCTGAACAATGAAAGTCATTCATTTGGAATTGCTAGTTCCCATATAGCCATGAGAATTAAAGGTAAATATTTTCTGTCAGAAAATAGTATTTCTGTCACCTCAAAGTATCCTTACACAATGGCTAGTACTCAATCAAAACTATTCAGGAAGCTGAAAGATAAGATAGCATGATTTAAAAATTAAGAGAACCAAGACTTTACAAACAAATATAGAGAATATCTGCAATGGAGTTAATAGTCATGGACAGTTAAATAAACAGGCTTAAAATATTCAAAATAAAACAGAAAATTATTGCAGAAAAACAAAACACTAAAAACCTAACCAAAAAAAATTTATATCTGAAAAACAGACAACTTTAACATAAAACTGGGTTATACATATATACATATATGTAAATGGAAATTCTAGAAATAAAATAATCAAGAATTCAATAGATAAGCTTAATAGCAGATTAGGTATAAGAGGAAAAGGATTACAAGATTTATCATTAGAAAATATTAAAGCCCAAGAAGGCAAATAGAAAATTAAAAAGATCATAAGAGGCATGTGAAACTTGGTGAAACATTAATATAAAATTGGAGTCCCATGAAAAGGAGGATAGAGAATGGGCTAGAAGCAAGATTTTGAGAAAATCTGACTGAGAATTTTCCAAAACACTTTTAAGACATCATTGCTGATACAAGAAATGCTAAAAATATCAAACAATAAATACTAGATAAAAGAAAAAAAAAAAAAAAAACAACTAGCTATAGCATGTTACAATATTAGGCAACCAAAGACAAAGAGAAAACTCTTGAAAGCAACTAGAAGAAAAATAAATCCATTACCCTCAAAAGAGCAATATAAGACATGTAGCTGAATTTAAAGAAGAAATGACAAGAGTTAAAAGAAAATAACTGACAATTAGAATTTTATATGAAGCAAAAATATCTACCAGAAATGAAAGTTTGTATTGTGAATAGACCTGTAGTAAAAGATATACTAAAGGGAATTCTTCAGGCAGAAAGAAAATGATCTGATGTGAAACCTGATAATGTAAAAATGATAGAAGATCTCTAAAAAAGTAAACCTACTGGTAGATCTAAATTAATATTGATAGTTTAAAGCAGGGATAAGCAAATATTTTTCTATAATAGGTCAGATAGTAAATATTTTACACTTTGCTGACCATCTATGCCCTCTTTTTCATATTTCTCATTCTTGTCATTTATATATATATATAAATATTTTTAGCTCACAGGCCATAGATAAACAGACTGGGGGATAGACTTATTGAATCCTTGTTTAAAGCAACAACAATAAAATAGTGTAGGATACAAAATATAAGCAGGATTAAAATATATGAGAAGATATTACAAAATACAGAAAGAAACATGGAGTTAAAGTACTTTAATGTTCTTGTATTTTCTGGTAAGCATTAAAAGTTTCAGTTTAAGGTAGATTTTTATTAGTCATTGATACATGTTGAAATCCCTAAGACATTAAGATAATAATAAAAGTATGTATAAATATTAGGCTAATACAAGTTAAATTAGTGTGATTAAAAAATACTTGATTAACCCAAATGGAAAAAAAAAAGGAAAAAAGGGAAAAAAAAGAATCATCTGTGGTACAAATAGAAAATAAATAGTGAGATGTAGTTAAATATCCAAATATCAGTAATCATATTAAATATAAATGGACTTAAACTCCAATTAAGTTACAAAAATTATCAGACTGTATATATATATATATATATATATCTCAGACTATATATACATATCAGACTATGTATATATATATATATATATGCTTTGTAGAAGAAATATCTGAGATATAAAATTAAGAAAGGTTGAAAATGTGAGGATAAAACCTCCACTTCCAGTTAGAAAGCAGAAGGTTGCAGAAATGAAGGATCTGCCAAGAACAATTAAGACCAAACAAACTACTAAAATATTCTGATTGGTGGCATCAGGAAGTTGTGGAAACATATATTAAAGAGAGTAAAATTCCCTCCCTTAGAGAGGTACATAAATTAAATTCACCATTTTTTTCACTGGAGGCATTTTTAAACATTTTGGGTATGAACTAAGGGGTGAGAATCTGAGTTTGCACTGTCGGAAGACCAGTTCTGTGGTACAGAGAACTTAGAAGAGCTTTTTGCAATTTTAAAGCTATAAATTAAAAAAAAAATAAGTACTACAGATAAATATGTACTACAAAACTACAGTGAGGTATCACCACACACCAGTAAGAATGGCCATCATTAAAAAGTCTACAAATAATAAAAGCTGGAGAGGGTGTGGAGAAAAGGGAAACCTCCTACACTGTTGGGGGAATGTAAATTGCTGCAGCCAATATGGAGAATCATATAGTGGTTTCTTCAAAAACCTAAAAATAGAGTTACCATATGATCCAGCAATCCCACTCCTGGGCATATGTCTAGAGAAAACTCTAATTTGAAAGGATACATGCACCCTAATGTTCATAGCAGCAGTATTTACAATAGTCAAGACATCGAAGCAACCTAAACATCCATCAACAGATAAATGGATAAAGAAGATGTAGAATATATATGTATATATATATATATATAATGGAATGCTACTCAGCCATATATAAGAATGAAATAATGCCATTTGCAGCAACCTGCAACATAGATAGACCTAGAGATTATCATATTAAGTGAAGTAAGGCAGACAGAGAAAGGCAAATATCACATGATATCACTTATATGTGGAATCTAAACAAATAATACAAATGAACTTATTTACAAAACAGAAATAGACTCAGAGAGACAGAAAGCAAACTTATGGTGACCAAAGGGGACAGTGGGTAAGGGGGAGATAAATTAGGAATTTGTGAAACAAATACACACAACTATAAGTAAAATAGATAAACAACAAGGACCTACTGTGTAGCCCAGGGAAGTATATTCAATACTATACTGTAAAAGAATCTGAAATTCAGTTTATATATAAAACTAAATCACTTTGCTGCATACCTGAAACTAACACAACACTGTAAATTAACTGTACTTCAATAAAAAAAAATAGTTGTTAAAAACAAGTATTCATTTTTTAACTTTTTATAATTTATTAAAATTGCCACAGTGCCTATTTGTTTATATTCTCTCCTTATTTTTTTTCAAGTTTTTAAGTTAATTTTTATTGGAGTATATTTGATTTACAACGTTGTATTAGTTTCTGCTGTATAGCAAAATGAATCAGTTACACATATACATCTATCCACTGATTTTGATTCTATTCTCATATAGGTCATTATGGAGTATTGAGTAGAGTAGAACCTATTAGCTCTTATTAGTTATCTATTTTATATATAGTAGTGTGTATATTTCAATCCCAATCTCTCAATTTATTCCTCGCTCCCCTTTCCCCTTTGATAACCATAAGTTTGTTTTCCACATCTGTGACTCTATTTCTGTTTTGTAAATAAGTTCATTTGTACCATTTTTTTAGATTTCACATATAAGCGATATCATATGATATTTGTCTTTCTCTGTCTTTCTTCACTCAGCATGACAAGCTCTAGGTCCATCCATGTCACTGCAAATGACATTATTTCTTTTTTTTATGGCTGAGTAATATTCCATATATATATGTACCACATATTCTTCTTTTTTTAAAATTTATTTATTTTATTTATTTTAATTTATTTTTGGCTGCGTTGGGTCTTTGTTGCTACGTGCGGGCCTTCTCTAGTTGCGGCAATTGGGGGCTACTCTTCATTGCAATGCACAGGCTTCTCATTGTTGTGGCTTCTCTTGTTGCAGCTCTAGGCTCATGGGCTTCAGTAGTTCTGGTGCGTGGGCTTCAGTAGCTGTGACGTACAGGCTCAGCAATTGTAGCTAGCAGACTCTAGAGTGCAGGCTCAGTAGTTGTGGTGCACGGGCTTAGCTGCTCTGCGGCATGTGGAATCTTCCAGGACCAGGGCTTGAACCTGTGTCCCGTGCATTGGCAGGCAGATTCTTAACCACTGCACCACCAATGAAGGCCCCTCCCTTTTTTAAAAATTAATTTATTTTATTTTTTTTTTGACATACCACATTTTCTTTATCCATTCCTCCGTCAATGGACATTTAGGTTGCTTCCATGTCCTGGCTATTGTAAATAGTGCTGCAATGAACATTGAGGTGCATGTATCTTTTCAATATATGCCCAGGAGTGGGATTGCTGGTTCATATGGTAGCTCTACTTTTAGTTTTTTAAGGAACCTCCATACTGTTCTCCATAGTGACTCTGCCAATTTACATTCCACCAAGAGTGTAGGAGGGTTCCCTAAAAAATAGGTATTCTTGATGGAGAACTGTACATAATTGTAGAGAATGATGTCACCATTACAAAGTTAAGATGTCTAACCTCAAAGAGACCTTCAGGAAAACTTGTTCATTCTTTGATTTTCCTCAGCAACTCCTCCTAATTCTCTTCTGCAAATATCCAGAGCCTCAAATAGTCTCTGTAAATCTACTATTCAACCTCTACTCTTCTCCCTCAGCAAAGGTTGCCTGAAAACACAGAAAGAAAATCAAGGTCATAGAGTATGGACTGCCTCAGGTTCTGGTTCTCACACTTGCTTCCTAAGGCTTTTTTTTTTTTTTTTTTTTTTAATCAGACTTTCCTTTCTAGGCCTAGTTTCCCCATCAGTGCTCCAGAGATCAACCAGTTTCCCCCAAGACCTTGTTTCAGCTATTTTTAGTCCTTTTCATCCTCAGTTGGTTCTTTTCCACTGCCTCTTTCCTTTCAGCCTGCAAACCTGTGTAAATCTCTCTGTCTGCAAATAACCCTTCCACAAAACTGTGTGCCTCTCTATCTTTTGACTTCACATCATTGATACGTGTAATCATTGCTTTTTTCAGATTATAAAGGTTCACTGTAGATAGAATAATTGAAAGTTTCAGAAATGTATAATTAAATAAAATTTGTCCAGAAATGATCTTTTTAGTTAGCTCTTTAACATATTGGTGTATTCCTTCTAGTATTTTATTCTGTGTATCTCTGGGTTGTTTTATTTTCTAACACAACTGTAACATAATTTAATGTAGCTTAAGTCCTATTGTTTTCACCTTACTATATCAAGAATATTATCTTTGTCACCACATATTTCTTGAAAAATAATTTTAATGGCAGCATGTTAGTCCATTTATTGCTGTAACATGAATTTATTTTTCTTATGCTGTGGTATTAATGAATATTTTATATTTGTCACTTTAATGAACAAATAAATATATGTTTATTAAAAAATAAGTAGGGGACTTCCCTGGTGGTGCAGTGGTTAAGAATCTGCCTGCCAACACAGGGGACATGGGTTTGATCCCTGGTTTGGGAAGATCTCACATCCCGCAGAGCAAAAAAGCCCCTGTGCCACAACTACTGAGCCTGCGCTCTAGAGCCCGCGAGCCACAAATACTGAGCCCACGTGCCACAACTACTGAAGCCCTCATGCCTAGAGGCCATGCTCTGCAACAAGAGAAGCCACCACAATTAGAAGCCCGCACTCCTCAATGAAGAGAAGCCCTTGCTCACTGCAACTACAGAAAGCCCATGTACAGCAACAAAGACCCAAGGCACCAAAAAATAAATAAATAAATTTATTAAAAAAAAAAAAGTAAGTACTATGAATGGTGTTCTTTATTTTCTCATGTAAAATCAAGTTAATAATTAGTGTTTTATTTCAACCTGAATCCCATTAATATTGCTAATAGGACAAGACTGAAAGAAAAGAAAGCTCTCAATTTCTATTTATTCAAAAATATCTTAATTTATTCTTTATTTTTGAAAAATATTTGTGTTGGATATGGAGCTTTTGGTTGAGTCTTTTTCTTTTAGGACTTTGAATATGTCATACCACTGTATTCTGCCTCTGTGGTTTCTGATAAGGAAGAAGCAATTAATTCTATTGAGAATTTCTTATACATCATGAGTTGTTTTTCTCTTGCTGCTTCCAAGATTCTCTTTGTTTTTCAACTTTTTCATTATAATGAGTATAGATATAAATATCTTTGAGTTTCTCCTTCTTTCATTTGTTGAATATCTTGAGTGTGTAGATGAATATTTTTTATCAAACACTTTTTATCAAATATTTTTTCATCAAATTTCCCACGATTATTTGTGGTTATTATGTTCTATTAAATCACTGTGAACTAGAAAATACTGAACAAATGTTCCTATAGGAAATATAGGATTAGGTTCCTAAGAGCCTCTTGTCACATCATTTTTATTAATTGATTAATACATAGCCTTGTTTTATATGTATTGCCATTTAAATACAAGTAATTTTATATATTTATTAATTTATATACATATGATTTATTGCATTGAACTCATTCCCAAAGGCACTATAACTAATGCCTGAACAAAACTTACTTAACACACATCTGTAAGGCACATCTAAGCCAAATTGCACTTAGGACACCCATTAGCTCTAGGCTTGGGGACCATTATAAACAGTAAAATCACCAACACAAAGTGCAAAACAAGTGGTACCAAATTGAATGCAAAACGGACCTTTGTTTACTGTATGAGAGGTGAAACAAGAAGGAATAGTATCATCTCGTTCAGTTTTATCTGGGAATGTATGTGTTGTTGACTCAACTTTTTTTTCCACCCTGCATGTTCATGAATAACCATAAAATTGCCACAAGTATTTATTGCAGGATTACAAATAAATTTTAGTGAGTCAATGAATTTGCAAACGAGAACTCTGTGAATAATGAGGATTGACTGTACACATATACACATATATATTCATATAAATAATTCAAATGATAAGTAAAATTAGAAAGGTTGCTGGGTACATAGCTGATTTTTTAAAAAAATCATTTTTTTCTAAAAAACACCAAACAGCAATTAGAAAATATTTTAAAATCATGCTATTTTTGATAGCCTCAATAGACTATCAGATACCTATAAAGAAATCTAATGAAAGATGTGCAAGACCTTTCCAGAAATAATATAAAATATTATATTAATGAATTGGAAGACTGTACATTTTTAAGAAGTTAATTCTTCATAAATTGACAGGTAGATTCAATGCAATTATGCCATTACCTTATAACATTTTAGCAGTTTATTTCTGAGAAAAGTGATTAACCATTTTTAAATTATGTGTGGAAATCAAAGGGCCAAGAAGATTCAAGATTAAGTTGAAATACAGAACTAAGATGAAGATCCTTCACTACAAGATAATCAAGCCTTCATAGAAGGCAGCAATAATTATTTATGATAGTGTGATATTGGCATAAAATCAGAGCAGGAGGCCATTGGAATAGGATGGAGTTCAGATTCATATTCATATATGATTTATGAAAATGTAGTATCATAGGACAAACAGAAGATCTTTTCAATAAGTGAATAAAATGATCAAGTACATTAAAACTTAGAACTCTTCATTAAATGAAGTGAAAACATGAGACACAAGTGGGAAACAATACCTATAATACTATATTCAACAAAAAATTTGTAATAATAATATATAAATTATTTACACATAATTATTTATACATTATGTGTAAGAAAAAGACTGACAACCAACTCAAAATGTGAGAAAAAGACAAATAGGCAATTAACAAAAGAGTATATCCAAATGATCAATAAGATAACAAAAGGCATTTGGAATTATTAAAAATGAAGGAAAAGTAAATTAAACCATAAGGATATGTCATCCCACACGCATCACAATGGCTATAATTTAAAAGGCTGACAGCACTGTAACATACTTTTGGAGGGAGTGCAAACTTGTACAACCATTTTGGGCGTCTGTCTACAAGTATCTACCAACCTCAATAAATGCCTGCCAGATGAAACCGTATTTCTGCTTCTAGGTATCTATCCAACAGAAATACATTCACATCTATGCCAATAGAAATATACCAGAATTTTTACAGAAGTATTTTTTATGGAAACTCAAACCTAGGAGCTTTTCAAATGTCCATCGACAGTAGAAGGGATTAAAAGAAAAGGTCTGTTTCATTCACAAAAGTCAAAATATATGAAGGTGAAAATGCCTGTACTACAGGTACAAAGAACACTGTGGATGAATATTGCAAATATTATGAGTCAAAGAAGCCAGACATTCACAAGTACGTATTGTAACATTCCATTCATATAGAGTTCCAAGGCAAGGAAGAAATACTCTGTCATGTTAGAAGTCAGGCAGTGGTTCTCTTTGGGAAAGAGCAGAGGTGGTACTTGGGAAGGGCATGGAGAGAGCACCTACAACACTAGATATATTTTATTTCTTACCCTGGGTGTTGGATACATGTGTTTGTTCATGTCTCGATAATTCATTAGTCAATATACTTAGAATTTGAGCATTTAGTATGTTTTTCTTGAACAATTATTTTTTAATCAGCCCAAGCACCATTTTCTGCATCAGAGACAGGGCCAGATGCTTTGGGATGCAAAAATCAATACAATAAAACATCTCTTTTGAAGAGCTTAGGGCCTACATACTAGGGCAGACAATTGCTCTCGTTATTCAGTTCCATGATTTTATTTTTCTTTCAAAGCATAAATCTGGCTACGTACAGAACTCAACATAAAAACAAAAGAAAAATTATTTATCTCACTTTACTCCTGCTTAGGTAGGCAGTGCTGAGGAGGACAAAAACTTGGTGACATTAAATGTACACAGTTATAGAACTTCGTAGTCAGGGAAACCAAATATATTTTCAGCTGATTATATTTTTTATCTTCAATATTACAGAGGATGAAATCAATAAGGAAAGGGAAACTCTCTCTTGTCATTGTATCATTAGTTATATCAAATCCTCCATACATGTTTGTAATTAAAGGATGAAGCAGCATCTCCCCAACCTCCACAATTTAGTTTGAGCTCATGAATGGTAGGGAGAAAGAGAGTGGCTTGCCTTGTGCAGTAAACTCCACTGTACTCAAAATAAAGCCATCATATATATATGTCGATATATATATATATATATATATATATATATATATATATATACACACACACACACATATACATATATATTTATATATTTCACACCTTATCAGCTATTAAGGCAGTTAAAACCGTGTGTTCTGGCACTTTCCACTTACAGTATTATCGTTAGGACATGGACCCTAATACAAACATATATAGAATGAAACCTTTTCCTACTCATTTAAATGAAATGAGACCCAGACTAAATTTCCTGACATAAGTAATATAGCTAGTCAGAGACTGCGTGGAGACAGATTTTAATCACCTGTTTATAGTCTTGGGCTTTTCCCCCTCATTCTGCTGAAAGTCATATAGAAAAAAACAAAAACAAAAAAACAATTGAACAAGGTGAGTAGTGGCATTCAATTACTTCTAAGGCCCTTCATTTCTGTATTAGTAGGAATTCAGCTGACAATGAGCTATAATAGCTTATGATTCATCGGAAGGAAGACACCCTCAGATCAGCATCCATGTATACATTTCACCTTTGTCTATTAAATTCAAAGTATTTCCAAAGTTGTAGGAGGCAATCTAAAGGTGACTAAGGGAGCATCCTCCTCCTCTTCTCAGGGGCTTTCAGTGAAGTCACCAGACACAAAAATTTCTGCCACATTCTGAGTTGCTATGCTCTCTTCTAGCCCCTTCTCTTTCCCTTCCACCCTTCATCCTCTTTAATTGTGATTATTTTTCTCTTCAATTGCATTGCAATCTCAAGTCCTTAAAGCTTACTTTCTACTGTTTAGAATGAAAAATAGATAGAAAAATAGAATGAAAACAGCCAGAGTCTGCTTTCTTTTCATGATTGGCTGCTAAGGTAATAATAAAACAGAATGAATGTCCAAGGTAATTGCATATTTTGTTGCACATACAGGATAATTCTCCCAGACATTTTCAAAAGGAAATCACGTAAAACGTACTGTTTAAAAATCATCCTCTAGGGCTTCCCTGGTGGCGCAGTGGTTGAGAATCTTCCTGCCAATGCAGGGGACACGGGTTTGAGCCCTGGTCTGGGAAGATCCCACATGCCGTGGAGCAACTGGGCCCGTGTGCCACAACTACTGAGCCTGCGTGTCTGGAGCCTGTGCTCCGCAACAAGAAAGGCCACGACAGTGAGAGGCCCGCGCACCGCGATGAACATTGGCCCCGGCTTGCCGCAACTAGAGAAAGCCCTCGCACAGAAACGAAGACCCAACACAGCCATAAATAAATAAATAAATAATTAAAAAAAAAAAAATCATCCTCTAACTCTTCCTTATCTTTTAATTTTTCTCTGGATTTTTTTCCCCCCAAACACTTAAAAGCATCTCATTGTCTCCTTTTATAAGATCTAAAGAAATAAAAGTATCTTAAATGTGCTGTTTATGTTTCTACCTGAAAATTTATTATTTTTTAATTGATACATGATTAACATCTGTGTTTCCCTTCACTACCCCTATCCCAACTCAGCAACCCTGTGTATGTGATTGAAACCACCTGCACTGCTGGAGTGACAGTAACTTGAAGGCAGGGGCAATGCAGGTAGTTATCAATCACATACATGGAATGAATTAAGATTTATGTCAGTTGTAAAGGAAAATGTTGGATTGGTATTTTTCCTGTGGGCACATGGGCCTGAGGGAGTGAAAAGGGCTTTTTTTTTTAACATCTTTATTGGAGTATAATTGCTTTACAATAGTGTGTTAGTTTCTGCTATATCACAAAGTGAATCAGCTATACATATACATATACATATATCCCCATATCTCCTCCCTCTTGCGTCTCCCTCCCACCCTCCCTATCTCACCACTCTAGGTGGACACAAAGCACAGAGCTGATCTCCCTGTGCTATGCAGCTGCTTCCCACTAGTTATCTATTTTACATTTGGTAGTGTATATATGTCCATGCCACTCTCTCACTTTGTCCCAGCTTACCCTCCCCGTGTCCTCAAGTCCATTCTCTATGTCTGGCAGCACAGGAAAAGGACTTTAAAAAAAAAAAAAAAAACGTTTTATTTTATATTGGAGTATAGACGATTAACAATGTTGTGATAGTTTCAGGTGCTCAGCAAGAAAAGAGTTTCTCTGATCCCTTTATACCCTCTTGTTTCTAGGTCTCCAGAGTTCTCTTCTATACACTCAAAAGAAAGCACTTCCTTGATTCACAGTACTGGTTTCTGCCAATAGCAGGAAGTGCCTTTGAAGGAGATACTGGAGTCCAGTCATTTGCTGGATTTTATTCCAGGCTCTCCCAGGAATAATCTGCTGTTAGAAATCCAAATAACCACTTTGATTTGCAGTGTTCTCATCTGTTGAATGGGATGAATATCACTATCTTCTATGCTAATAGATGAACTATGAAGATTCATGTGAATTAGAATATTAGAGGATATTTTGAAACACATAAAGGATAGGCAAATTTAAAACTGTATCATCACCATTGTAATTATTAACATTGCCATTAAGGTGCAAGTGTTAGTAGCAGCAGCAAGTGATGCTCAACTATAAAACAATAGAATGGAACATAAGCAAAATCATTCATGGCAAGGAATGCCTCTTCAGGATTAGTGCAGCTCTGAAGCCTCAAGGCAGGAAGGAGCAGGGTTCAGTGTTCTCAGTTAAACACAGTGCCTTAAAACTCCTTCAGGTGCTATGTTGATCATATGTGGAGCTGGACCTGTGCTGGTCATAGTGGAGCTTACATCTCTGAACAATGCCAATAGGAGCCTGTCTCCTGGCTGATCATCCCAGGAGGAGAAAGGCAAGAGAAATTCACTTCTCATTCTCCTGGGTATGGGAAAGTAGAGGTCTTCATCCCTATTTTCCAGGTCAAATATGAATCTGCCTTTTGGGTTTGTATTTCAATGATTATTATTTTTTCTATCCTACAAGCTATAATCAAATGGCTTTATGTTTAGTTTTTTGGTCATCAAATGTTGACAGTGGCTCCCTGAACATAGTTAATTCTTCCAAACTAGTTATCAGATAAATGATCATTCTTGGCCATGAAGTGCTATATATTAGGGGGGCAGGCATTGGAGGTCTTAATTCTGATCCAAATTCAGGTTATCTGAAAGTTTTTATCTGAGTTTCAGAAGCAATAATTAGGTAGCAAACAATGAAGTTTCTTCCTGAGACATTTTATTCTCATGATAATTTTGCTATATGTTTTAGAAGGAAGAAAACACCAGTAAGCATAAGGATGCAGAAAACATGACTCCTGGGTAATGACTGATGGAGTCCCAGTCCTGAATGCCATATTTATGGTCATTTTGGTATAATCAGCCGCCAGAGAATGGTTCTGTTCCAAAACTTTGTGTTCTTTAACCAGAGCACCTTTCCAAGTTATCTTAGAATCTAATCTGATAACCAGAATATTGCTTCATTAGCAAAAAATAGAGCAAATAGAATACGATGACTTGTAGAAATATTTCTCTTTCTTGAGTTGTGCTAAATTAGTTCTTATTATTAAATTAACTGTGTTTTCAATCATCAAAACTTATTTGCCCTTTCAAGGCCAGGCAAGACACAAAAACATTGATTACAATTTTCATCAATCTGACCCCAGTTAGCTCGATTGGACTGGGGAGAGAGCTTATTCTCATGTCCTCAAAAAATATCATTTAAAATACTATTCCTTAGGGTAAGCACTTCTGTTGCTTCTAGATATGACTGTATTCACTCATTTTTTGGTATATATGTATATATTTTGGAGTAAAATTGCTTTACAATGTTGTGTTAGTTTCTGCTGTACAATGAAGTGAATCAGCTATATGTATACCTATATCCCCTCCCTCTTGGATCTCCCTTCCACCCCCCACCCCCATCCCAGCCATCTAGGTAGTCAAAGAGCACAGAGCTGAACTCCCTGTGCTATACAGTAGGTTCCCACTACCTGTCTATTTTACACATGGTAGTGTATTTATGTCAAACCTAATCTCCTAATTCATCCCACCCTCCCCTTCCCCCCATGTCCACATGTCCATTCTCTATTCCTACGTCTCTATTCCTGCCCTACGAATAGGTTCATCTGTACCATTTTTCTAGATTCCACATATATGCGTTAATATACCATATTTGTTTTTCTCTTTCTGGCTTACTTCACTCTGTATGGCAGACTCTAGGTCCATCCACATCTCTACAAATGACCCAATTTCATTCCCTTTTATGGCTGAGTAATATTCCATTGTATATATGTACCACATCTTCTTTATCCATTCATCTATCATTGGACTTTTAGGTTGTTTCCATGACCTGGCTATTGTAAATAGTGCTACAATTAACATTGGGGTACATGAGTCCTTTTGAATTATGATTTTCTCAGGGTATATGCCCAGTAGTGGGATTGCTAGGTCATATGGTAGTTCTATTTTTAGTTTTATAAGGAACTTCCATACTGTTCCCCATAGTGGCTGTATCAGTTTACATTCCTACCAACAGTGCAAAAGGGTTCCCTTTTCTCCACACCCTCTCCAGCATTTATTGTTTGTAGACTTTTTGATCATGACCATTCTGACCGGTGTGAGGTGATACCTCATTGTAGTTTTTATTTGCATTTCTCTAATAAATGATGTTGAGCAGCTTTTCATGTGCCTCTTGGCCATCTGTATGTCTTCTTTGGTGAAATGTCTATTTAGGTCTTCTGCCCATTTTTTAATTGGGTTGTTTTTTTTTTTTTTTTTTTGATATTGAGCTGCATGAGCTCCTTGTATATTTTGGAGATTAATCCTTTGTCAGTAGCTTCATTTGCAAATATTTTCTCCCATTCTGAGGGTTGTCTTTTTTTCTTGTTTATGGTTTCCTTTGCCATGCAAAAGCTTTTAAGTTTCATTATGTCCCATTTGTTTATTTTTGTTTTTATTTCCATTACTCTAGGAGACGGGTCAAAAAAAATCTTACTGTGGTTTACGTCAAAGAGTGTTTTTCCTATGTTTTCCTCTAAGAGTTTTATAGTGTCTGGTCTTACACTTAGGTCTTTAATCCATTTGGAGTTTATTTTTGTGTATGGTGTTATGTAGTGTTCTAACTTCATTTGACTCATTTCAACTTCAGACAGTTCTCCTTTTCTCTGATTTTGTATTTACTTTCTCAAGGTGGAATGCATTTCTAAGATCTCTGACTCCCTATGTATCAAATAAACATGTATGCAAAACAAACAGAAAAAAAAGGTCTGCTCTATTTTACTACTGAAGAATTCATAGGTGTTCATTTTTCCCGTAATAAAAGGTTAGCTATTATTTGATGGACCTTCTTCCTCTAAGATTGAACCATTATTTTATCGTCTTCTATAATGAGAGCTACTGAGGTGAACTTAATTCTACTGAAATGACAGAATTTGAGGAACCTAAAAGTCCCAGAATGAATACATATGGTATTCCACATGGAGATTTTATTCTTCTATTGAACAAAATATGTAGGCTTTCAACATACTTTGGCTCAGAATTCCCTTTTGCCTCAGAATTCACTTTTGTCTCAGAGTTTCGCCTCATATATGGAAGGACTAGTCCTTTTTGTCTAACATCTGAAGAAATAAAGCACTGATGTCAAAAGGGAAGAAGAAATACTGGAAAATGAGGGGGGAAAATGTCTCAAGGAGATCATTTAATTTTTACCAGTAACAATAATTCTTTTCAAAATTACTGAGCTAAATAAATGCCTTATTTAAATAAACTTTCTTTCTTGAAAAAAGCTCTTGATTCTTAAAGGAAGCATGATGTATAACATTCTTGGTGGAAAAATACACTCTTTTGGAGGGAATTATCAATACAATTAAAAAATAAATCCCTCTATTTGAGGTATAAAAAAAAAGAATAAAGATAATTCAAAAATAATATAATTTACTATTGTGATGTATTCCTGAATCTCTCATCTCAAATTTGTAATAACTTAAGTTTTTCATATGACACCCCAAAGGGGCATGGCAGTTACTCTTAAGTTTTAAATTGAAGTGGTCCAATAAAATTTTCAATCCATAATAATAGGAACTGCAAACCAATCATCTCTCTATTTCTTCATGTGCCTATCACAGCACCTGGCACATAGTAGTCATTATTAAATGGCTTTAAATTGAATCCACTTTAACAGACTGGTTGAACTTAATTGAAAAGTTATCTAGTTGCAAAAATATCTTAATACAGAGTCAAAAAACTCACCATGACAGGAAAACTGAAGTCAATTTCTTGATATGACACATTTTCAGCTCAAATTTGTATACATTTGAAAACAATTTTGATTCCCAATGAAGGGAAGACTATCATCAATTATTTCTTAGTAAAATTAAAATCCAAAGTATCCAAAGCAGTCGTTTAGGTATGTGAAACAATCTTCTCTGTACTGAAAAGCTTCATAGTTCTTTGCTTGTTTTTTGGTTTGCTTTTAACCATGTTTTCTGAAGCATGTCTTCTACTTCAAGAAGGCAAACATAATTTATCTTTATGGAAATTCTTTCTCTTGAAATCCTCTCTAATATCCAACTCACATTTTTTTGGATATCATGTTGAATAGATAATCAATATTATAAATAGAAAATTTGTTCTTAGAACGAAATATGTTATTTCTGAAGAATATCTTTTAGTTTTCCTTGGGTATTTGGATTTTATGACATCTATTTTGTTGAACATGAACATTTAAGCCTATCTTATTCTTAGGCTGATTACCTTCAAAAGGTAATATAATAAGTAAGCTTATGATAAACGTATTATTACTATGTGTATTCTGATCATCTGTGAATTGGTCCTCTACATACATACTAGATGTGTGTAAAATGAAACAATTACTCTTTCAAATTTGCTTGTAGTATTAAAAGCTGAAAATAATATATTTTCTAACAATATTGTAATTTTATGTTTTGTTATGAATTTTCATCCAATATTGACCAAAAAGATCAATAGACTATCTCAGCATGTTATGCTGTGCATTTATTTACTGTTGTCACTGATGCAATAAAAATAAACGAGAGTACTTCATCAGCCCGTACTATCCTGTACTTAATTTACTAACAGTAGTGTCATTTCCAACAATATCTGGCTGGTCCCTTGAAAATTATGAAGACAATTCCTTAACAAGTAAAAGAGGTGGCAGTAGGCAGTGAAGGAGGAGGAATAAGAGGTCACGTAATATATAGCAGAAACATGTGTTCCAACCACCTTCTTCCAGCCACCTTTTCATCCTGTTTCATTTCTTGTATTTTGTACTCAGTGTCATTGGTATCAAGGTTCCTGAAATCCTCAATAAAAATACTACCATTTTCACCATCAATATAGATTATAATGCAAAAATTGCAGGGTGTCATTGGAAAAGCTTCTTAAAATACAACGAATATTTCCTCCTTGCAAATTCTAACTGGAGCCTAACATTTTCCTTTTTGTGTGTAGCAATTTATTGGTACAGAAGAGTTCAAAATATATTGGGGCAGATTTATCCATTAATTGATTCATTTGTTGGACCACTAATTCAACAAATATTTAATATCTTTTATTCACCTTAGAATATGATCTTGTAACTAAAAAAGTGACATTTACAGTTATAGTACAATAACAGTAGATAATGAACTTAATAGAAGCAAATGCATCTTCATTTGCCTAAGAAGGTCAGTATCATAAGGTAGGTGATGCTTTGTTAAGTTTTGGAGAAAGGGTAGGAATGTCTCAGAAGGAAAATTGGGGAAAGTATATTCCAGGGAGAGGAAATTGTAAGTACAAAGGTCACATAGGTGTGTGAGAGAGAGAGATTCCTAACGGGAACTCAAGTATTGGGTTGGCCAGAAAGTGCATTCGTTTTAACCCGAACGCACTTTCTGGCCAACCCAATACTTAGGCACTGTTAGAGCCTGGCACTTAGTAGATGCTCAATAAAGTATCACATTGTTGCTTTTATGGGTGTGGTGCAGGGAATGGAAAGCAAAAGAGGAACCTGAGCAGGTTCAGTGACAGCCCTTTTGTCCATGTGATTGTCTCCCATTTTAAAAGCCAGACTAAAATGATTCCTTTCTATTTAATATTAAGACAATGATAAGATCAAGGTGACTTGAAAAAAAATTATTCAGCTTGAGTTTACTTTCTACAAAGTAATCCATAGAATTAGATTCATATTCATCCTCTTCTGTTCCTCTCCCTCCATACTCCCCTCCTCCCCCTTGTTCCTCTTTCCCTCTCCCTCTTCTCACCCTTTCTCTCTCTCTTCCTTTCTTCTTCCTTTTTTAAATTTTTTTTAATTTTTTATTATGTGAGTACAACTCAAATTTGAGACTCCTGCCTTTGACTTCACATGTGTAGAAAGAGCTAAGATGCATTTATAAAATCCTAAGACAACATACTAGGTGGTCTGGGCAAGGCAGATAATTTAATTATCTTTAGAGTAGAAATGAACATTCTCATTGCCCCAACAAACATCCAAAATATTTCTTCACATGTTTTTTTTTTTTTTTTTTTTTTTTAATGGCTGTGTTGGGTCTTCGTTTCTGTGTGAGGGCTTTCTCCAGTTGTGGCAAGCGGGGGCCACTCTTCATCGCGGTGCGTGGGCCTCTCACTATCGCGGCCTCTCTTCTTGCGGAGCACAGGCTCCAGACGCGCTGGCTCAGTAATTATGGCTCACGGGCCCAGTTGCTCCGCGGCATGTGGGATCTTCCCAGACCAGGGTTTGAACCCGTGTCCCCTGCATTGGCAGGCAGATTCTCAACCACTGCGCCACCAGGGAAGCCCTTTCACTTGGTTTTTATCTAAGATCTTAAATTCTGCTCTAGTGTGGTAAGTTCCCAAATATCACTCTCTGGCTGCACTGTGATCTTATCTCAGATCTCTTTCACCACTGCTCCTGCTCCTTGCCCTGTAATCATTTGTCTCTTGGGCCCTCTTTCGCTTCCTGTTACTGTCCCTCAAACTTGTCTGAGCACTCAGCCCCCAAGGGTCCTTGAGCTTGTGCACACTCACAGCTGCATCCACAGCTTCTTCTGCCTCTAGTTCCATCTCCATCCAGCCTTGCTACCAGAGTCCATTATTTTGATTATTTTCTTGCCAACCACCTCCATGCACTTGACCTCTCATCTTTCCGTCACACCAACTTTGTAAAACCTATCCCTAATGAACACATTTTTTCCTATTTTTTTTTCTTAGGGCTTTAGAACTCCTGAAGGAAAACACACACCTGTTATGATTGATGTCATTATAAATTCAATATCTGCAACCTAAGCTAGACCCACTAAATTTCAGATTTGGTAAAAATCTTCAAGTGATTTTTCTCTCACCCTCCTACTTCCTCTTCCTTTTCTTCTTTTTAAAGAATTATAGATTTTATTACCTATGTTTAAAATGGAAATTCTGGGAGTTAAAAATGAACAAACTTGCCTGTGAGCTTTTTATATTTAATCAGAAAAAAAAATGTTTGAACTTCTTTTCTACATTGTTCTATTCTGCTTTATCCAAATGTATCTTTAGAAGTCAACTGTCATCCAGCAAATTCTCTTCCCCAAAATTTCACTTGGGAAGACCCAAGTCTTGAATAATTGTATCATGGAACAGTTTTTTCTTTTTCTTTTTTCTTTCTATGAGACTTGCATATCAGGTAGAATTCTTTACTGAATGATACTTAACTCTTCTTCAATTCATGTACTAGCTGGACCACTGTCCACTACCAACTTTAACTTTCTTGGCTGCTGAGATATTTAGTTCTCTTAGGCTGTACCTTGGAATTTACTTTCAAGTCCAGGAGAATCTGGGAAATTCTAGACTCAAGTCATTTGGCTTTTGATGGGGCTTCAAAATCATTGGATTTGAGTTAAATGTTAACTCTTCTGGCTGAGCACTCAGGAAAGAGGCTAAAGTCTTAAGAAAACTCTATGTATCTCACTGAGAGAGAGAGGGAAGAGTCACTTCAGAAATTTTAATGCATTGCCACCTTCAAGCAACATTGCTCTGGTAGGTTGGATTCCTCGTTCCTTTTCCCAGCAATTTCTTGCTGATAATCACCTGCAGTCCCTTCAATTTGCAAAACTTTTTTCTGGAATCCATGCTTTTGTGCTTGCTATGTCCTCCCCTGAACTGTTCTTTTCCATTTCCTCTCCTCTGAGCCTTTCCTCTCAGTTAGTTTCCTCTCAGCTCTTCTTTCTCTGAACTTATATTTTCATTTCATATTCATTAGGTAATTCATCTAAATTTAATATGTTTTATGTTTAAATACCTTTTGTTGATCATTCTCTCATGCTTCTCTGAAAATAGTAAGTAAATAAATAAATAGCATTTTAATGTTTTTTGTTTTTTTTTAATTTATATGATTTTAGGTTCTAAGTGTCAAAATTGTTTTTCTGGATTGAGTTATCATTACAATTTTCCATAGTATACAATTGGCCAAAATGGTGTAATCACTGTGCTACATTTTGATAAATAATTATTTCACATATAAAAGTAAAATTTGTTAGAACTAATCTCTTAATGACATAAAGGGCTCTTATTTATAACTTTTTAAATTCATGTATCTAGTTATGAATATTATTTCTAGAATGAGGCAGAATTCACCAACTCTTTCTAGTTTTAGTTTTTAAAAACTAAGCATGATGGACATTGTTCAGTAAATACATAGATGGGTTTTTTGACTTCCTCTTGAATTATAGGCAAGAAAGAAAGAAATCACGTAGTGATTTAGCATTAAAATTTGTTTTTAATATTCTATATGCCATCAATTCAATTAGTTGTCCTTCAATATTGTTGAAAGCAAAACATTAGAAACACCTGATTTGTAAGAGGATTCTTTTTAGTTACCAGAGTGATTCACTTTCTCAGCCCTAAATTCACCACTTTGAATTGTTCTTTTGCTTGATGTCTAGATGTAGGTTCTGATAACTGAAGGCGATAAACCATAGTAAGCTTTTCTTTTTCAAAGATAGAGAATAACCATTGTGAGAGGGTAGGCAGAAAAGGAAAACCTGGGAGGAATATCAGTGTCAGGACAGATGACACCTGACCTGCTGAGGTTCTCGAAGTTAATGTCTCAAACACTCCCCAAACCGTCATACCTTTAGGAAAAATGTCATCCCTGAGAATTCTGGTAGAGACATATACTCCAGTCTGCCTCCATAATTCCTTTTATCACCCAGCAGCATAATGCTCTCATGTTTGTGTCTTCACTAAAAGTTACATTCCTTAAGGGCAGAGAGTGTGCTTTTACCTACCTCTCATTTGCAGAGCAGGGTGCATAGGAAATATTCAACTAATGTTTTTAGAATGAATGTAATAAAGGAGTGAATAAAAAAATTACCAAGAAACTAACCCATTTGGGTTACTTCCTGCTTTGTGACTGCCTTAAGTAAAAAATCCTTCTGGATAAAAGAACTTATGAATTACCTACCTTCATTATAAATTAGCTACTACTTCACTTCCTGAGAGCAGCAAATGAGACTAAAACAAAAAGAAGAAGGACAAGAAGACCCAGTATAGAGAAAAAGTACAAAAGGAAGATGAAAGACAAATAATGCAGAGTTTATAATTGGGGCTAAAACACACCCTGTAGTTGGAGGAAAGTGAAATGGGTAAAGGCTTACTAGCATCCTAGGGTAATGGAATCAAGAGAAACAGAGAAAACCTTGAATTCAGTATTTGTTGAGGTGCAGCAGAAAGATAGGGAATTCCAATTAAAAGGTAAAAAGTAATACTTATGCACAAATTGAAGTCAGCTTCATATCTGAAACTGCAAATTCACTGCAATAAAATCCATACCTTTCCCTGACAGAGTTTATTGTTTTCAAGGTGAGTTTATTCTCTTATAGCTCCAAGGCTGATCTCTTGGGCTGATAAGGTCTTGGTTGGATTTCCATTGCAGTAGAATTAAGTAGAGGACCTTGTAAAATTAACGTTCCTCTGCTGCTCTGAAGATAAATGCTTGGCTGACCCCAGAAGTGCAAAGCTAACTGTCAAGTTCACCTTCTTTCCATATCCCCTTGTTGAAAGAAGGCTGAGATGGTGAATAATTCATCTGGCAGTGATAAGCAATGTGGCCTTGTTGGTAAGGGCTTTTTGATGCTATCATCATCCTTTCTCTGTGTTGAAACATATCAAGAGGTTTTACTTTATGTCTGTTCCACTTAGGAAGCAAACAAAAGAAACTAATGAAGGTCAAAGTGCAAAAGTTCAATTGGAATAACTGAGGTCATTTTTAAGTCTGATATTGTTACATTCGGGGTATTGATTATATCCAAAATGCCAGTTTCTCAGTATGGAATTTATTTCTATCATTTAATGAGTCAGTTAAAATATTATGATTTATTGTGAACCAGGGGAACCCACCATCCATAAGTCTGTCAGTGTACTGAAATGTTGAAATTTCAGTTCCCCAAATTTCTTCAATCCCCCTTTATAGGAGTCTCTTTCTTTCAAGAATATATGTGCCCTTATACTCATCACTAAGAAGATTTTAGTAATTTATCAGAAACTTAAAAATCATAACTAATCAGAAACATTGACCCTGAGCACAGGGCTTGATCAACTTCCCCAGGCAGTATATTTGAACTAAGGGGAGTCAGGGAAGAGTGGATAAACCCAAGGGAGTGAGTCTGGTTATCAACACAGTAAATCTAGGATAGCTTATAATCCTAAATTTAGGACTAGCTTGATAATAAAAGGTTACTATTTCAAAGAAAATTTACATTTGATAGGAATCAAAGTCATAAGTTAAACTAAGAAGATGATTCTGATATTTAAATTTCTGCATCTAAATAGGAACATTATTTGTGTTTCCGAGCATTTTATAGTATACATAAAAATAACCAATATATTTTACTGTCAATTCATAAAGCTGGTCCTCCTGGCATCATTCATTCATTCATACAACAGATATTTCTTTTGAACCCAGTATGTGCGAAGCACGATGCCGATACCATGGGAATAGACATAAATAAGACACGTTTCCCATCCATAGGCCAGGGAGATAAGCAAGCAACTGAAATTCAAAAACATTGTGCTGTAACACAAAGATAATTGAGAAATACTGGGACATTTATACCAGTCTGGATATGGCAGAGAAGGTTTTACTAAAGATGTTACATGTAAGTTTGTGTTGGTGGTAATAGGTAGGTAGGATTGTATCCCAAATAAAAATAACATTAGGTTTTAAGACAATGAGCAGGAATATATTATAAGAAGTACACGTGTTTCACCTTTGTCAAAGTGTCAAGTGAAAAAAAATGGCCATAGGCTGGGCTAGTCAGGTAGGTAGAGTAATGATTGTATGCTGTGCACAAAATTGCATTTTATTCTGTAGGTGATGGGAAACCATGAGAACAAGGAGCAGAAATGTGGCCCAGTCACTCACTCCATCCCTTTCAGGCGACCCTTGCTCTATCTCCAGGTACTTCCATTCTAAGTACAGGGTCTGCCTTCCTTTAGCATTTCTGTGTCCTTTCTGGGCTCACCTCAAAATTTATTAAACAAGCCATATGTATGGGATATATACTAATTTATTTACTTTGTATTTGGATAAGCCCAGCAGTAGGATGGGATGGAACACTTTGTGATTTCCTGAGTCCATGGCAGAACATTATGAATATAAAAATAATTCCTAAGGATATATAAGAAATGGAACATAATATTTCTTTCTTTTTTAAGTAAGAAAAAATGGAGGATGGACATACACTGAAATTTAAGCCTAGATATTTCACAGCTTTTTAAAATTTATTTTATTGAAGTATAGTTGATTTACAATGTTGTGTTAATTTCTGTTGTACAGCAAATTAATTCAGTTATATATATATTCATTTTCATATTCTTTCCCATTATGTTCTATCACAGGATATTGAATATAGTTCCCTGTGCTATACAGTAGGATCTTGGGACATTGTTGTTTATCTATTCTATATATAATAGTTTGCATCTGTTAATCCCAACCTTTTTTTTTTTTTTTTTTTTTGGCCTTCTGGCTTGTGGGATCTTAGTTCCTCGATCAGGGCTTGAACCTGCACCCTTGACAGTGAAAGCACGGAATCCTAACCACTAGACCGCCAGGGAATTCCCTGTTCTCTGTACCTGTTTCACAGTCTTGAAGAGCATAATTACACCTAGTAACTTTTCCTTTTGTTGTGTTCTTCCTTGAATTAGTGACCCTCTCCCACTTAAAAGGTTTTAATCAAATTTTAGAAAGATTTAGAAACATTCACCAAGTTTCTTAGCAGATAAATTACCACTATGCTATCTGAATGCATACAGTTCTCTTGAAAAAATTTTTGCCTACTTCCTGACAGTCTTTCCTGTCTACATGTGCTCATCTTTGAACATTTTTATCTTTTGACACTCATACGTACCACTCATCTAGACTTCCTCCTGGTCTTAATTTTCCCCATCTTTTCCCTGCCATTCTCTCATTATCGTTTACGTCCACTGCTGATACTCTTTTATCGACTCCATAGCTGTAAATCCTTATTTCCCAAAAACTGAACTAGAATTGGTCATTTCAGAGGTATAGTGGACTAATTTAAATTTTAAGGTATCTAGAAATATTCCAATAATTACAAAACTTTTTAAAAGTAGTTTAGAAAACTATTTAGGGATCTCTGACAGGAATGCCTGTAGCAGTAAGAACAAGCTATAGAAAAACACAGCTGAAATTGACTTAAACAATAAGAGTGATTTATTGTCCCACATACATGGGAAGGCCAGAGGTAAGGCTGACTTCAGAATTTGTTTGATTCAGTAGCTCACAGATACCAAGGAGCCAGTTTCTTCTGGTCCTTTTGCTCTGTCTTCTATAAAGTAAGGTTCATTTTCATAATGGTAGATTGGCTGTAGCAGTTTCAGACTTCATAATTCCACACCAAACTGTCTAACAGAGGGACTTACTGGCTTTGGAATACATTGGGCTTTTAGCTAGAGACATAGATCTTGACTCGTCTGTGTACTTGAGTCCAGGGATCTTTGTCTCCTAAGCAAAATGTTTCAAAGCCCTGCCCATCTCTGAGGCCCTGACTTTAAAAATGTCTGTATCTATCATGGCCTCTGCCTTTAAGTGATTCACAACGACAGATTCTGGTGGAGACAGGCTGATAATTTGCTCTTGTCCTTAGGCTGCATCTTCATCAGGAGTTCGGCTGTCTTACTTGTCATCATAGAATATCTACAGGAGGTGCTTGAAAAGGCCTGTGTGCTAAGTTTGTGATGCTATATTATGTTATGCCATTTACAGCCTAACTTGTCTTATGCAAATACAGCTGGGACAAGAGAATTTGGATTTTCTAGTCCTTTCAGATTCCAGGTGTCTAGACTTTGATCCATTTGGTTCTGTCTGCTGGCAAAGAAGCTTGTTGATCACCTCCTATTCACCACCCTAAATAGTACAAAATGGCAGAACACGAGATACCAGAAAGAGTGGACAGATGAGATTAATAACAGTTATTAGCTGCAGTTTATTAGTGGCCTGCAGTGCCACACAGGGGTTGCAACTATGAGCAGAGTGATTCGGAAAGGATTATGGGAGGCAGGCATTGTAGTAACAAGAGGGTTAGGTGCCCCTTGGTTCCGTGGCATAATGTGATTTGCTTCACTGAATAATTTTGAGGGTTGGCAGGGAGGCGAAACCCATTGGGTTGAGGACTGGGTAGGCTACAGATGACCCAAGTAATAGAGGAACTAGATTGGTGGGGAGCTTTTTCCACTGAGTCGAGGGCATCCCTGACTAGAGTAGGGAAACTCACATTTAGGCCTTTGGTTTCCTGTGAAGATCAAACATATGAAGGTAGAATTTGAAATTTAAGATCTTATAATTCAAGACGTTCTCTGATAACAACGATGTATTTTCTGTTTTTTTTTTCTTTAACATCTTTATTGGAGTATAATTGCTTTACAATGGTGTGTTAGTTTCTGCTGTATCACAAAGTGAATCAGCGATACATATACATATATCCCCATATCCCCTCCTTCCTGGGTCTCCCTCCCACCCTCCCTATCCCACCACTCTAGGGGGACACAAAGCACCAAGCTGATCTCCCTGTGCTATGCGGCTGCTTTGCACTACTATCTATTTTACATTTGGTAGTGTAAATATGTCCATGTCACTCTCTCACTTCATCTCAGCTTACCCTTCCCCCTCCCCATGTCCTCAACTCCATTTTCTACCTCTGCATCTTTATTCCTTTCCTGCCCCTAGGTTTTTCAGAACCATTTTTTTCTTTGTATAGATTCCATATATATGTTAGCATATGGTATTTGATTTTCTCTTTCTGACTTACTTCACTCTGTATGATAGTCTCTGTCAATCCACATCTCTACAAATTACCCAATTTTGTTTATTTTCATGGCTGAGTAATATTCTATTGTATATATGTACCACATCTCCTTTATCCATTCATCTGTCGATGGACACTTAGGTTGTTTCCATGTCCTGGCTATTGTAAATAGGGCTGCAATGAATATTGTGGTACATGATCCTTTTGGAAATATGGTTTTCTCAGGATATATGCCCAGTAGTGGGATTGCTGGGTCACATTGTAGTTCTATTATTAGTTTTTTAAGGAACCTCCATACTGTTCTCCATAGTGGCTCTATCAACTTACATTCCCAACAACAGTGCAAGAGGGTTCCCTTTCCTCCACACCCTCTCCAGCATTTATTGTTTGTAGATTTTTTGATAATGGCCATTCTGACTGCTCTGAGGTGATCCCTCATTGTAGTTTTGATTTGCATTTCTCCAATGATTAGTGATGTTGATCATCCTTTCATGTGTTTGTTGGCAATCTGTATATCTTCTTTGAGGAAATGTCTATTTAGGTCTTCTGCTCATTTTTGGATTGGGTTCTTTGTTTTTTTGATATTGAGATGCATGGGCTCCTTGTATAATTTGGAGATTAATCCTTTGTCGGTTGCTTTGTTTGCAAATGTTTTCTCCCATTCTGAGGGTTGTCTTTTCATCTTGTTTATAGTTTCCTTTGCTGTGAAAAAACTTTTAAGTTCCATTAGGTCCATTTGTTTATTTTGTTTTTATTTCCATTTCTCTAGGAGATGGGTCAAAAAGGATCTTGCTGTGATTTATGTCATAGAGTGTTCTGCCTAGGTTTTCCTCTAAGAGTTTGATAGTGTCTAGCCCTACATTTAGGTCTTTAACCCATTTTGAGTTTATTTTTGTGTATGGTGTTAGGGAGTGTTCTAAATTCATTCTTTTACATGTAGCTGTGCAGTTTTCCCAGCACCACTTATTGAAGAGGCTGTCTTTTCTACATTGTATATTCTTGCCTCCTTTATCAAAGACAAAGTCACCATATATGTGTGGGTTTATGTTTGGGCTTTCTATCCTGTTTCATTGATCTGTATTTCTGTTTTTGTGCCAGTACCATAATGTCTTGATTACTGTACCTTTGTTGTATAGTCTGAAGTCTGGGAACCTGATTCCTCCAGCTCCGTTTTTCTTTCTCAAGATTGCTTTGACTATTCGGGGTCTTTTGTGTTTCCATACAAATTGTGAAATTTTTTGTTCTAGTTCTGTGAAAAATACCATTGGCAGTTTCACAGGGATTGCATTGAATCTGTAGATTGCTTTGGATAATATAGTCATTTTCACAATGTTGATTCTTCCAATCCAAGAACATCGTATATCTCTCCGTCTGTTTTATCATCTTTAATTTCTTTCATTAGTGTCTTATAGTTTTCTGCATACAGGTCT
The DNA here is from genome assembly GCF_965194805.1 of Balaenoptera borealis. NCBI lineage: Eukaryota > Metazoa > Chordata > Mammalia > Artiodactyla > Balaenopteridae > Balaenoptera > Balaenoptera borealis. Next base: position 37,045,710 of record NC_138875.1, read on the forward strand.
TTTGTCTCCTTAGGTAGATTTATTCCTAGGTATTTTATTCTTTTGGTTGCAATGGTAAATGCGAGTGTTACCTTAATTTAGCTTTGAGGTTTTTCATCATTAGTGTATACATATGCAAGAGATTTCTGTGCATTAATTTTGTATCCTGATACTTTACTAAATTCATTGGTTAGTCCTAGTAGTTTTCTGATAGCATCTTTAGGATTCTCTATGTATAGTATCATGTCATCTGCAAACAGTGACAGTTTTACTACTTTTCCAATTTGTATTCCTTTTATCTCTTTTTATTCTCTGATTGCTGTGGCTAAAACTTCCAAAACTATGTTGAATAATAGTGGTAAGAGTGGACAACTTTGTATTGTTCTCTATCTTAGAGGAAATGGTTTCAGTTTTTCACCATTGAGAATGATGTTGGCTCTGGATTTGTCATATATGGCCTTTATTATGTTGAGGTAAGTTCTCTCGAAACCTACATTCTGGGGGGTTTTAATCATAAATAGGTGTTGAATTTTGTCAAAAAATTTTTCTACAACTATTAAAATTATCATATGCTTTTAATCCTTCAAGTTTTTAATATGGTGTATCACATTGCTTGATTTGCATATATTGAAGAATCCTTGCATTCCTGGGATAAGCCCCACTTGATCATGGTGTATGATCCTTTTAATATGCTGTTGGATTCTGCTTGCTAGTATTTTGTTGAAGATTTTTGTATCTATGTTCATCAGTGATAATTGACTGCAGTTTTCTTTTTTTGTGACATCATTACCTGGTTTTAGTATCAGGGTGATGGTGGCCTCATAGAATGAGTTTGGGAGTGTTTCACCCTCTGCTATATTTTGGTGGAGTTTGAGAAGAACAGGTGTCAGCTCTTCTCTAAATGTTTGATAGAATTCGCCTGTGAAGCCATCTGGTCCTGGGCTTTTGTCTGTTGGAAGCTTTTTAATCACAGTTTCAATATCAGTGATTGTGATTGGTCTGTTTATATTTTCTGTTTCTTCCTGGTTCAGCCAGGGAAGGTTGTGCTTTTCTAAGAATTTGTCCATTTCTTCCAGCTTGTCTATTTTATTGGCATAGAGTTGCTTGTAGTAATCTTTCATGATCCTTTGTATTTCTGCAGTGTCAGTTGTTACTTCTCCTTTTTCATTTCAAATTCTATTGGTCCGAGTCTTCTCTCTTTTTTTCTTCATGAGTCTGGCTAATGGTTTATCAATTTTGTTTATCTTCTGAAAGAACCAGCTTTTAGTTTTATTGATCTTTATCATTTCCTTCATTTCTTTTTCATTTATTTCTGATCTGATCTTTATGATTTCTTTTCTTCTGCTAAGTTTGGGGGTTTTTTGTTCTTCTTTCTCTAATTGCTTTAGGTGTAAGGTTAGGTTGTTTATTTGAGATTGTTCTTTTTCTTGAGGTAGCATTGTATTGCTATAAACTTCCCTGTCAGAACTTCTTTTGCAGCATCCCATAGTTTTTCGGTTTTCCTGTTTTCATTGTCATTTGTTTCTAGGTATTTTTTGATTTCCTGTTTGATTTCTTCAGTGATCTCTTGGTTATTTAGTAGTGTATTGTTTAACTTCCATGTGTTTGTTTTGTTTTTTTTAAGATTTATTTGATTGATTGATTGATTGCTATGTTTGTTCTTCATTTCTGTGCTAGGGCTTTCTCTAGTTGTGGCAAACGGGGGCCACTCCTCATCGCAGCGCATGGGCCTCTCACTATCGCGGCCTCTCCTGTTGTGGAGCACAGGCTCCAGACATGCAGGCTCAGTAGTTGTGGCTCATGGGCCTAGTTGTTCCACGGCATATGGGATCTTCCCAGACCAGGGCTCGAACCCGTGTCCCCTGCATTAGCAGGCAGATTCTCAACCACTGCACCACGAGGGAAGCCCCATGTGTGTTTGTATTTTTTACAGGTTTTTTACTGTAATTGATATTTAGTCTCATTGTGTTGTTGTCAGAAAAGATACTTCATATAATTTCAATTTTTTTTTTAATTTATCAAGGCTTTATTTGTGACCCAAGATATGATCTATGCTTGATAATGGTCCATGAGCACTTGAGAAGAAAGTGTATTCTGTTGTTTTTGGATGGAATGTCCTATAAATATCAATTAAGTCCATCTATCTAATGTGTCATTCAAAACTTGTGTTTCCTTATTTATTTTCATTTGGGATGATCTGCCCATTGGTGAAATTGGGTTGTTAAAGTCCCCTACTATTGTTGTGTTACTGTCGATTTCCCCTTTTATGGATTTTAGTATTTGCCTTATGTATTGAGGTGGTCCTATGTTGGGTGCATAAATATTTACAACCGTTATATCCTTTTCTTGGATTGATCCCTTGATCATATGTAGTGTATTTCTTTGTCTCTTGTAATAGTCTTTATTTTAAAGTCTATTTTGTCTGATATGAGAATTGCTACTCCAGCTTTCTTTTGATATCCATTTGCATGGAATATCTATTTCCATCCCCTCACTTCAGTCTGTATGTTTCTGTATGTGAAGTGGGTCTCCTGTAGACAGCATATATATGGGTCTTGTTTTTGCATCCTTTCAGCCAGTCTATCTTTTGGTTGGAACATTTAATCCATTTACATTTAAGGTAATTATTGACATGTATGTTCCTATTACCATTTTCTTAAGTGCTTTGGGTTTGTTATTGTAGATCATTTCCCTGTCTGATGTTTCCTTCCTAGAGAAGTTCCTTTAACATTTGTTGTAAAGCTGGTTTGGCAGTGCTGAATTCTGTTAGGTTTTGCTTGTCTGTAAAGGTTTTAATTTCTCCATCAAATCTGAATGAGATCCTTGCTGGGTAGAGTAATCTTGGTTGTAGGTTTTTACCTTTCATCACTTTAAATATGTCCTGCCACTCCCTTCTGGCTTGCAGAGCTTCTGCTGAAAGATCAGCTGTTTACATTATGGGGATTCCCTTCTATGTTATTTGTTGTTTTTCCCTTGCTGCTTTTAATGTTTTTTCTTTGTATTTAATTTTTGATAGTTCAATTAATACGTGTCTTGGCTTGTTTCTCCTTGGATTTATTCTGTTTGGGACTCTCTGTGCTTTCTGGACTTGATTGACTATTTCCTTTGTCATATTAGGGAAGTTTTTAACTAAAATCTCTTCAAATATTTTCTCAGTTCCTTTCTTTTTCTCTTCTTCTTCTGGGACCCCTATAATTCGAATGTTGGTATGTTTAATGTTGTCTCAGAGATCTCTGAAACTGTGCTCATTTCTCGCATTCTTTTTTCTTTATTCTGCTCTGCAGTAGTTATTTCCGCTATTTTATCTTCCAGGTCGCTTATCCGTTCTTCTGCCTCAGTTATTCTGCTATTGATTCCTTCTAGAGAATTTTTAAATTCATTTATTGTGTTGGTCATCATGGTTTTTTTGCTCTTTAGTTCTTCTTACTTCTTGTTAAACGTTTCTTGTATTTTCTCCATTCTATTTCCAAGATTTTGGATCATGTTTGCTATCATTACTCTTAATTATTTTTCAGGTAGGTGCCTATTTCCTCTTCATTTGTTTGGTCTGTGGGTTTTTACCTTGCTGCTTCATCTGCTGTGTATTTCTCTGTCTTCTCATTTTGCTTAACTTATTGTGTTGGGGGTCTCCTTTTCTCAGCATGCAGGTTCATAGTTCCCGTTTTTTTTGATGTCTGTCCCCAGTGGGTAAGGTTGGTTCAGTGGGTTGTTTAGGTATCGTGGTGGAGGGATTGGTGCTTGTGTTCTGGTGGATGAAGCTGGATCTTGTTTTTCTGGTTGACAGGACCACATTCAGTGTTGTGTTTTGGGGTGTCTGTGAATTTATTATGATTTTAAGCATCCTCTTTGCTAATGGGTGGGGTTGTGTTCCTGTGTTGCTAGTTGTTTGGTATGGGGCCTACAGCACTGTAGCTTGCTGGTCGTTGAGTGGATCTGGGTCTTAGTGTTGAGACACAGATCTCTGGGAGAAACCTCATCCATTGATATTACATGGGGCCAGGAATTCTCTGATGGACTAATGTCCTGAACTCAGCTCTCCCACCTCAGAGGCTCAGGCCTGACACCTCCCTGGAACACCACCACCCTGTCAGCCACATGGCTCAAAAGAAAAAGGAGAAAAAAAAAAAAGGAAAGAAAAAGAAATAGTAAAATAAAATGAAATAAAAGTTATTAAAATAAAGAAAATTATTAAAATAAAACAATCCAAAAGTAATTAAAAATAAAGAAAGAAGAGCACAACCAAACCAATAAACAAATCCATCAAAGATAACAAACACTAAAAACTATACTAAAACAAACAAACAAAAAAACCCCGACAGACAGAACCCTAGGACAAATGGTAAAAGCAAACCTAAACAGACAAAATCACACAAAGAAGCATAGAAATACACACTCACAAAAAAAGAAAAAGGAAAAAAATATATATATATATTAACAGAAAAAGGAAGAGAGCAACCAAATCAATAAACAAATCTACCAATGATAATAAGCTCTAAATACTAAATGAAGATAAACATAAAGCCTGAAACAAATTAGATGCAGAAAGCAAAACCCAAGTCTACAGCTCCTCCCGAAGTTCACCGCCTCACTTTTGGGATGATTCATTGTCTATTCAGGTATTCCACAGATACAGGGTACATCAAGTGACTGTGGAGATTTAATCCACTGCTCCTGAGGCTTTACAGACAAATTTCCCTTTCTCTTGTTTGTTTGCACAGCTCCTGGGATTCAGCTTTGGATTTGGCCCAGCCTCTGCCTGTAGGTTGCCGTCTGGCATCCGTTCTTCACCCAGACAGGAAGAGTTAAAGGAGCGGCTGATTAGGAGGCTCTGGCTCACTCAGGCTTGGGGGAGGGAGGGGTAAGAAATGCAGGGCAAGCCTGCAGCAGCAGAGGTCAGCATGACATTGCAACAGCCTGAGGCATGCCATGTGTTCTCCTGGGGAAGTTGTCCCTGGATCACGGGACCCTGGCAATGGCGGGCTCACAGTCTCCTGGTGAGGGAGGTGTGGATAGTGACCTGTGTTTGTACACAGGTTTCTTGGTGGCTGCAGCAGAAGCCTTAGCATTTCATGCCTGTCTCTGGTGTCCACGCTTATAGCCACAGCTTGCGTTCATATCTGGAGCTCATTTACATGGTGCTCTGAATACCCTTTCTTCACGTACACTCAAACAATGGTCTCTTGCTTCTTAGGCAGTTCCAGACATTTTCCTGTACTCCATCCCAGTTACCTGTGGTGCACTAGCCCCCTTAAGGCTGTGTTCACACAGCCAACCACAGTCCTCTCCCTGGAATCTGACCTCTGACACCTGAGCCTCAGCTCCCAGCCCACAGCTGCCCCAGTGGGTGAGCAGACAAGCCTCTCAGGCTGGTGAGTGCTGGTCGGCACTGATCCTCTGTGTGGGAATCTCTCCACTTTGCCCTCCGCACCCCTGTTGCTGTGCTCTCCTCCATGGCTCTGAAACTTTCCACCCACCCACACCCTGTCTCTGCATAGAAGGTGTTTCCTAGTGTGTGGAAACTTTTCCTCCTTCACAGCTCCCTCCCAGAGGAGCAGGTTCTGTCCCTATTCTTTTGTCTGTGTTTTTTCTTTTGCCCTACCCAAGTATGTGGGGAGTTTCTTACCTTTTGGGGAGTCTGAGGTCTTCTGCCAGCGTTCAGTAAGTGTTCTGTAGGAATTGTTTCACATGTAGATGTATTTTTGATGCATTTGTGGTGTGGAAGGTGATCTCCATGTCTTACTCCTCCACCATCTTGGAAGTACCCCCAGTGGTGTATTTTTTTTTTTTTTTCACTGCTACAAAATAGCCATTGTCAGGCTAAGCTGGTATCTTTGTTTCTTTCTGAAGCTGACCGGTGTTCCAATACATGGCTTTCTCTTAGGCTATTGTTGTTCATGGTATATACATGGTCTGACTTCCAATATACAAAACCTGTGGTTCAAACACTGTTTTTACTGTCAAATAATAAGTATTTCAAATATTCCAGCCTGGAATATGGAGGCCTTCTCTCTTATACACTATATTCTCTGGTTAACTTATTTCACATATTTGGGCTATTATATTGCAATACTTCATTTCTGATCATTTTTTTTTAACTATTATTGGTTGCAAGGAACAGAAATCAACTGTAGAAAATTTATGCAGAAAATATGAGTTATTGAGTAGCTGATAGACTCAATGGGAATGCTGGAGAACCATGTTCATAAAAATGAGCAAGAACTAAGAAGTCTAGAGAGTAAAAAGTGCAGGCAGAGAGGGTCTTGATCTTAATACTGCTGGACCTCCCATACCACTATTGCAGCAACAAGCTCACTAATAATTGGACTTCCACTAAACTCTCAACTCTGTTATTGTCACCAGACTCCTGAAGCCATCATCACTGTAAAAACTCTCCAATGGTTAAAACTTTATTTTCTTGACATTTATTGGTGAGTTACTCACATAAAGTGAATAAATCTTAAGAGTGTAGCTCAATGAATTTTTGCAAATCTATTAAGTTTGCCACTAGGACTGATATCAAGATGGTAAAATTTTCAGTGCACTAGAGACCTCCTTCAGTGTCCTTAACTACTGTTTTGTCCTAGATTAGCTTTTGTTTTTTCTGTTCTTGAACTTTATACAAATGTAATATATGTGTGCATTCTTTTGTGTCTGGCTTATTTTTACAAACATTAATTGTGAAATTCAAACATATTGTATATATATTTGTTAGTCATTTTTATTGCTGTATATTATTTCATTGTATTAATACATCAATTTATATTCATTCTTCTATTGGTGCCCCCTCACTCCTTCCTAGTTTTTGATTATTCTAAATGAAGCTGCTATGGACTTTAATATACTTGTCTTTTAGTACACATTTACACTTATATCTGTCGGGTATATATCTAGAAGTGCATTTCTGGATCATAGGTTTAGCAGAGGATCAGTATTGTTAAAAACTACCAATAGTTTTCAAAAATGGTTTTGCCAATCTGTATTCCTACCAGTATTATATGAATGTTCTGGATGCTCCAAATCATTTTCAAAATTTGGTATTGATTTTTGATTAGTTTTTTTTTTCTTTTTAATTGTAGCCATTGTGATGTGTCCTGTTATCTCATTTTGGTTTTAATTTTCATTTCTCTGATGGGTGATGATGTCTACACTTTTTTCATATGCTTATTACATTTCAAAGTCCTCTTTTGTAAAATTTTCTGTGTCTCTTGCTTAATTTTATTGCATTACTTTTATTTTTTTGATTCATAGGAGTTCTTTATATATTCTGTATATTAGTCTTTTGACAAATATGTGAACTGAAAATGTCTTCTCCCATTCTGAGACCTGAATTTTTAATCTCTTAAGGATTTCCTCCAATTAACAGAGATTTTTACATTTATTGAAGTTCAATTCATCAATTTTGATCTTGTGTTAGTTTTTTTTTTGTTGTTGTAAAGTTTAAAATAATATATTTGTTTACTACAGGGTCATGAAGATATTATCGTATATTACTGTACTATTTTGTATTTTCTTTTATGTTTAGATAATGATCCATTTGGAATTTATATTTGTATATGCTGTGAGGAAAGAGGTCTAGGATCATTTTCCACATGTAGTGTTAAAGGAGGTCATCGAGACAACATGATCAATGGTTGACATAAACAATTTGAGGCTCCTCGCTCCCTCCCTGTCCTTAGAATGTATGTTCTGACAACCATTTCCACAGTGGGATCATTTCCATGGAGACAGCCTTGAGAGAGTGATGTGTTGTTGAGACCATCTGGACAGTGTGTGTGACTGAACCCCATTAAATCCTCTCTATAAACTATTAAGATGATGTTGGGCAAAGGTAGGTATTTAATCACATTGTGGTGCCCAAGACAAGCCTCCAGTGTAAGTTCCCTTCATCTTAGCACCACCAACTACCAGTCTGAGTGGCTGCCTTTCTTAGGTCTCTCCTTGCTCCCCATGTGGAGGCCAGTTTGCAAAGCAACATGTAGGTATGCAGTTGCTCCTATAATATTTGTGGAAATAAACAAGTAAAACCTATTCAGAGGTTGCTATCAAAAGCTAGTCAGCCACCCCACTTGCACTTAGCAGAGACTCAAAGGCAGGCACAGGAGTAGGAAAGCTTTACAGTGGAAAAACAGGAAGGACTGGGGTATTTCCTGATTGGCAGCTTTTGCATGGGGATGCTGGAGGCAAGCAAACAAGAAGTGGGACATTCTAGAGGAGCATATGTGGCTTCCTCTAGCTGCTCCTGAGTTGAGTTGGAGCTGGGGAGAAATGTAGGGAAGCTGTTAGTTATCAATCAAGTCCTGACCATTTTGGGCTCATCATTATGAAGTCTGCGATTTGACTTCCTGGACGTTTTGCTGTCGATTGTATTTTTTCTTCCAGGCTGGTTGCTGCAGATTGTTGGTCAGAGTTCTGTTTTTATATATAGTAGCTTGGTTAATGTTCAGTTTGCATATTCAGTCTCATGTTATTAAAAATACCGTTCATTTCTCTGCATTCCAGTAGCGTCTATAAAATAAATTAAGTGACTTGTGCTTCTGGAATCTTTATTGTGTTCCATTGGGCTATGTGAGTTTCTTTGAATTAATACCAGGCTATCTTAATTATTATAGCTTCATATTGAGTCTTGATATCTAATAAGTATTCATTCACCAACTTTGTTCACCCTTAAGATTGTCTTTTTATTCTCAATCTTTTGCATTTTCATAAGAAATTTATAAATTAGTTTGTCAATTTTCACAAAACATAATCTGCTATATTTATAACTAACATGACTTTGATTATAGCTCAATTATGAGACATAATATTTTTACAGTATTGACTCTTCCAATCCAAGAACATGGTATATCCTTCTTTTTATTTGGGTCTTATTTCCTTAATAATGATTTATTTTTCTTCCTAGGAATTTAATGATTTTGGTCTATTTTAAGTGCTATTTTAAAAATATGTCCTTTCTTAATTGTTTGCTCAATTACTCATTAAGTCTAATTGTTTTTCTGTAGAAGATATAGATAGATATAGGTATAGATATGGATATAGATATAGATAATCTGCTTGTTCTCTGCATTGCTGAAAGAGAGGTGTGGTAAAATCTCTAACTGTGCTATTTGTCTCTTTCTACTTTTATTTCTGTAAATGTTCTGCTTTCAATATTTTGAAGTAGGTTTCTGCTTCTGCCTTGGGATACAGAAACTTCAAAGAAAATCACTCCCGTCCTAAAAATGAATAAAATCCAGATTATCTGCAAAATTATATTTTTTCTCAAGCCCATCAGACTGTTGAGGTAGCATGGTAGCACAATACCATAAAATACTAAGTAGACTCTTTCTCTTTCCAAGTCTTTCCAAGGTGAGCTGGGGCATATGAACTGTCTCAGCTATGGCAGAACAGGGGAAGAAGGACTTCTTGCCAGCTGCAAAACAAGCAGGTAAGAATCAGCTAAAATTTTAGAGAATTCTCAAGGGCCAGTTGGGGGTTAGCAAGTCATTGCCAAGTATTGCTGGGGGCACCTGACCAAAGGAAAAGCAATACTCACATGCGAGAACTTTCCCACCATGTAGTCATGAGGAAATTTGGGGCAGAACTAGAGACTGAGTAAGTCCACTGGTGGTGCAGGAGCTGATGGGGACCACAGGGGATGGACATGTCTGAAATACCTGTGGGCTTCCTAAACCTTCTCTCCCAAGAGTGAAAGCTTTATGTCTATAAGTGAGAGACAGAAAAGTCACTTGTTCAGGGAGCACAGCCAATGAAAGTGCCAGTGCTGTATGGGTAATAGAAAACACTCCATCACAGAGGCAGGGGCACAACACTGTCTTGGGCCAAATTTGTTATCATGACAGATGTGCTACTGCTGAGAAAAGGGTGGGGAGAAGACAGGCAGCAGCATGCAAGACTCCCCAGGTTCGTAGGGGTTTGGCTGCCAGAGAAGTGGGGAAGGTAGACTGATAAAGTACCATCCCAAAGCTGCTGCACAGGGCTTTCCTAAAACTGAGGCTGGACTAAAATAACCAAGAAGCCCCCTTGCCTATGTCAGCAACCAGTGGTCAGCATCTAGGTTACAGGGGTCTGATGGATGGAGTATGCATATGTGATTAGAGTTGTGTGACCAGAGGCATTTTCACCAAGATTCCCCTGTGCATCTTTGGAGACTGAGCCTTCACTATAATGCCATTTCTATCTTTTTTTTTTTTTATTAATCTGGAAAATGCCAGCTCTGGTGTCCTTCCTTTCTGAAGTCCTCTGCTTGATCTATAGGAAGAAAATTGTCTTCTTTTTGCATTGGGATGGTGTGAGGACCTCCCTCACAGCTCTGTTATTCTTCAGCTGTGACTGATATTTGTATCTCAAAGGAGGACCTGAACATCTTTCATCTTTGAATAACTTTCTATAGTAATGGGCACATATCACACATCAGTGTTATCTGTCATCATCAATGTATATATGAATGAGCAGATCCTTGAGTGTGCAACTCTTGGCAATTTTCTTAATGTTTCCCAGTTTCAGTTTTACAAATGTATAATACACATAACCCTATTTTTAAAAATATCTCAGGTATTAATAGTTCTCATATGCCTGCGGGACTTCATCCTACTGTCTGGAATCCTGATTTTAAGTCTTGTTTTTTGTTTTTTATTTTCCAAATATCTCAGGCTGACCATTGTGATTCCCCAGAGGTTCTGAAGTGTCTAGTGTGTTCGTTTGCATTACTCATGTCCTTAGTGACCCATCCACATTGTCATTTTTTATGTTTCTATCCAATTGTAAATTGTATCAGTGCATCCAAACAGAAAACTTCTTAGGAAGAATGGAAGAGAGAGAGCTCAGTCAATCTGTTAAAGTGTGTGCTTTAGGATAATGGAGTGAGGAAAATGGGCAGGTAATTAGACACTAATCCTTTCCAGTTTCTGAGGGAAACATAGACTGGGTTCTTTTCCCCTCTTAATGAGGGGACATTTACGTGAAATTGTTCAACCAGCTTAATATCTAAATTTAATCAAGATAATTTCATTTAAATAATCTGGATAGGTGTTAAACTAGGAGAGAGTATGGTTTCAAAAGAAAAACTCACATCACAGAATAGCATCTTAACAGTGTCTATGTTCCAGGAAGAGTTGTCCCAGGGATTTCTTATCAGGAAACAGAGCTGTCCCTGGGCATGTGAAGGTAGATGCATTTAGAAATGGTACAAATGTGTGTATGTTTCTCTTCTTCTTTGGAAATTCTCTCAGGATGCACTTGAAACCAAATGCACTTTGATTCATAAGGAAAAATATATGACATGTTACTTTACAAAATATTATTAAATGATTATATTCATCAGAAGTATTTATGAATCCCATTCCATTCCCCACTGTACAGGCCCTTTACTCTCCTGGAATAGTTGAAATGAGTATAATAAGAAATTTGCATTGTTTTCTAATTATTGTCCTGGTGTTGCTTCTAGAGCTGGGGTTGCTTTTATCACCCCCTCCCCTTTTAGAAAGACTAACAAGCAACACATTAAGCAAAGAGACTTGAAATGCCACAGGCCAGTGTGCTGTGTTTTCACCCTTTCCTTTGAGATAAAATATCCACATGATTGTTCCCTTCAGTTTGAATTTTTAACTTAGTACCAAGCCTTTGCCTTCTTCAGAAATTCTCCCCTAAAGGACTTCTGCAGGACTGTCTGGATTTTGTCTCTCATAATCTTAACTTTGTCTTTGTCCTTAACATCTGACTCTATGATGATGATCTCTTAGGCTCTTTTAAAAACATTAGAGCTGCCAACCCACTGCTCATTAAGTAAATAGAAAATACACTCTCCATGGGAGTTCTACAAATACAATGATTTGCAAGTCCTTCCTCCAACTCCCCCACTTCAGACCAAGGCTTTTACATTATTCAAGTCTCCAATGCACACTATTTTTATTTTTTTAATTTTTTTTTTCATTTGTGTGTCTGACTTTGAAGGTCTATAGTTCTTTTCAACATTCAGGGTCTTTGGGCCCCTTACCTGTTCACAAAGGTATGCTATTGGAATTAATATTAACCATCAAAGCTTGCTGAGTTCCACTGACAGTAGTCATTGTGTAGTTAGCTTTGTTTAAATGCTTATTGCCTACACTGTTTTTTGGTTTTTAATGGCCTTCTATCTGTGTGACCAAAGAAGCTATTTGATTAAAAACCTAACTGTTCTTCCATGGTGAAATTTCATATCCCCAAAAAAGCAGAACCAGGATCTCTTGTTCACTTTTTTAAATACCATAGAGGATTGAGCAATGCATTATCTGTGATGTAACAAAATATGGAATTAAAAGTAATACATTACTTTCAAATAGAATAATTCCTTTAAAAAATGAGAGTCAGGAAAGTTTTAGGGCTTAGATGGATGTGTTAGACTGGTGATACTTCAAAAGTTGATTACAGATTCCCAAGTAGATGGGGAAAAGAAGACAGGACATTACAATCTGGCACTTATTTACTTCCTCACTCATTCATTGACTCCCTTACACATTCAATTTCATTTAAATATATTCTGAGAACTTACAGCAGAAGAAACTTTACTAAGTATTATTGGGACTCACAATTTTCAAGGAAGAAAAAGAGAAAAATAAAAAGAAAGCAGAAAAAAGAAAAGGAAAAACATAGGATGAGAATTAACATTTATTGATTGAACCTACATTGGTGCTTTTGTTAATATTTTTAATAAGTTACTTTGTTCCAGACATGATTCTTTGTGCTTTTAGGCAATTAGGTCATTTAATAAAAATAGTTCCATTAAATAGCTATTATTATCACCATAATAAGAAGGTGAAATTGAATGTCATAAAGGTTATATGACTAGACTGTGACAGTCAGGATTTCAACCTTGGCTTCCTAGTCTAAACTCCACATGCCTGCAGACCACCTACTATTAAGTAGAAAACCTCTCATGTCAAACAAATAAACAATAAACAATGATTTATACCTTCTTTGCACTAGACAACTGAAATTTATTCATTTAAGCTGGTTTTGCTAATCAGTGTTGCTGGTGGCCTGAGGGAACTTGACATTTGGGAGTTGTAGTAGGAAGGAATAAGAGTCACTAGAAAAGTAGGACAAGGGGTCAAAGATAAATTTTGCCAGCTCCCCAGTTTTGACTAGTCAGTTATGATAAAATAGCCTCTTCTCACTCCCTTTACTCCTTATCTTTGGGTCTCCCTCAAACTGTAGTTGGTGAGTTCTCTCTTCTCCAACACACTCATATACTCAACAAACACTTAATGAATGTCTAATATGTACTGTGGATGGTGCACATCTACTCCTACAGGAGATGTCATACTAGACTAATGCTCAGGAAAATCTAGAATCAGAGTAAGCACTCAGGTTGCAGGCTCAAAATTAATACAGAAGTACATAGAGAAGAAGAATAAAGGTGGAAATAATAAGGACCCAGCTTCTTAACCTGCTTTTGGGACAGTGCCACTGAAATGTGAAGTCTGGCTCCAGTGGTAAGAAGACAATTTTCAAAAGAAGAGCAGTAACATGGGCCTTTTGGTTCTTGCTTGTGGTTGTACTTCTTCAGGTATGTGTGCCTGAGTCAGTGACATTGTAACTGCTTTATGAGAGGAAGGAAAGAGAAGGCCTCTGGCCCTGAAGGAATTGCTGTTGACACAGGATGGAGTAACTGAGAGAAAGGAAGCCAAACAAAGTCAGTGACAAAAGGGGATCTTTCATTAAATACTCTTTGGAGAATCATGTCTTCCTTTCTGTCCTTGTGTTATCCATCCTCTTTCTGTACTTTTCCAGGTATGTGTTCTTCTTTATTTCTATCATCTGACTTCTCTTGTTCTCCTTACCCTAAATACCTTTCTTCATTGACTCCCCTTTATAGACTGAGTTGCCCATCAGGATAAAAAGCAGTAAACCTAAAAAAATAATTTACTGGGAACAATCAATTTTCCTAATCAGAACATGTTTACTGATAACCATATAAATGCACGTGCTTGCACACACACATATTATTTAAATAGTCATGTGAGAACGCAGGAGTTAGCTAGAAGCCAGATAGCAACTCTTTGTTCTAATTAGATGTGTTGATCAGTTTTCCTTCTAATATGCACCTCCTTGACTTAATGCCTGTGTTCATTTCGATCCTTCATTGCATACTGACCTCCTACATACTTAACTCCATTGATAAAATATCTCTCCGTCCTCAGAGGCCCAGCTCAGAGATCAGTAAATATTTATTGAAAGGATTTGTTGAATGAATAACAATTCTCTACTCAGAGATGAGCTCTCCTTTCCCTTCTTGACATGCTTAAAGATTTCACAGTTTACAGAGAAACTTCTTGGAGGAGAGTAAAGAAGAATGCTTCTTGAATGCCATACTGATGGAGCTGGAACATCTGTCACTCATTAATCACATAAGTGATTTCACCTGACTTGTTTGGCTGTGCCAACCTTCCCACATTAAGGATGGCTGCTCATTCTATTCCCCTATCACTGTGAGCCCAAAAGGAACATCTGCCAATTAGAAAAGACATTGGATGATCATACAAGTTGTGGGCATTTGGGAATAATCTTCAGAACTTGGTGACAGATGAGGTTACAAAGAGGAAGGAATAGAGGAGTCACAATTAATGGGGTGAGACACCAAGGAATATAAGGAAAAGAGTGTTAAATCTGGGAATATTTTGGATTGGGGTAGGGAAGGTAGATGATATCCCTTCTTTCTATAAATCTTTCTTGGTGACACCTTTGAGTAAAGACATATAGAGCTGGATTAGTGGAATGGATGAGATCAGATCTGTAATTTCTGATGATGAATTTAGTTTTGTCTTTGTCCTCTTTTGCTTTCAATTTTATTTAGACAGGAAGCCCACTGAACCGAAACAGGCATCACCTGCCCAGCGTACAGAGCTGAGTGCACTGTAACTCTATATAAATCACCTTCTTCTTCAGGATAATAACAATATAGATCATTCCTCTCTTCTGGGATGGAAAATCTCATGTTCATTTATAACATTTTGGACATCCAATTCAGTTTGCATCTTCATATTTAAACACCTTTGCATTTGCAATAATGATAATAATTAAAACTAAAGACGGCTGGCATATTTCACATTTGAGACATGGGGTTTCAAAAATACCCAGGTAGAATTTTCTCTCCTGTCTCTTTACTATAAAGTGTATGTATTATCAGGATGGTTTGCTGGATGCTTATTCCTTACTTTAACTAATTGGTGGAATTTATTCTCTGTTTTTGAAGGGAGCTTTCCTATTCTCCAACTAAAAATTCTCAAATTCATTGTTATCTCTGTCATGAGTTCATACACATTTACATGGATACTAGATAAGTTTCCTAGGTTTGGAGAGGGTTTATATATCTTTGAAACCCATATAGCACCTCTAAATGATTTGATTATTTGAATTTGATTGATAATTGCCTCAGAAAGGGAGTTTTCTTATATCTCTGTGTATAAGATTATTTTTGCATAGAATAATTGCTCTGTAATTTTTTTTTCTTTTTCGGAGTAATGGTTATCACTTAACTACCACAACAGTTTTAAATTATCAAACATTCTTAGCATATCTCTGTGTACTTATGAAGTCAAAATAATCAGTTTGTGAAAAGGCCTGTGAGTGATAATTTGACATCAAGTAGGCAAAAGCAATCTCTCATGCTATTTTACTGAATTGAAATCATGATTTCAGTCAAACATGGTATTTGTATATAAATAGCCTTAATACCCTAGCTGGAAAACAAGTACAAGACTATTCTCTTTAAAACTTTATACAATGCGAGAACCATTTTGTAGGTGTCTAAGCATCACCAAAACAATCAGTTTTGAGAAGGAAAAAAAAAAATGTCCATTACTCTGAATTGTACATATCAACATATATATAACATACATAAAACAATTTGATTTTTGTTTTTTTTCATTTCTCACTTGGCTAAGTAAGTAGTATGCTTGAAATATTCACATGTGTTTACTATTAAACATCTTTAAAAGGTTCAGGTATTGTAAAATAATTAAGCAGTTTGTCCCTATTTTTAACACTGACACTAAGAAACAGCATAGATCTGGAGGATTATAGTAAAGCCATCTTTTTTCAACCTCATCAGAAAAAATGAGATGATCTGAAGCAAATCAGAGAAACTACTGTATATCTCAGAGTAGAGATAAGATGTGGAGTGCTTTGATTATAAAATAGTAATGTGGCTTTGGTTTCAAAAGTTTCCAAACTCTGTCAGGTGAAAAACAATAGCTAACTCTCAGTTTATACTTCTCAGTATATATGTTCAACTTCCGTTGCAACTCAATTGCTCACTAGAAAAGGCACAACTGATGACTTCGGCTGTCTCTGTATCGTAGTTAAGTTGCAGCTTTATAAAGTGAGAACTGTCATTTTAGATTCTTACCAGGGAGGGTAAAAATAAATTAATCTCTGCCAATTTCAATGTTTCCCCTTGTTTTATTGTTATTATAAACCAGCGGTCCCCAAACTTTTTGGCACCAGGGACCGGTTTTGTGGAAGACAATTTTTCCACGGACGGGGGTGGTGGTAGATGGTTCAGGCGGTAATGCGCGTGATGGGGAGCAGCAGGTAAAGTTTCACTCACTCTCCCGCCACTCGCCTCCTGTTGTGCAGCCTGGATCCTAACAGGGGAGTTGGGGACCCCTGTTATAAACCATTCAGGGGAAAGGAAAATTATAGTGTCACCATAGGTTCCTCAAACTTAAAGCTAAAGGTTAAATGAATTTCTCAGACTGAGCTCATTCAAAGGGAGAAGCACACATATCTCCATGTAACACACAGATTAATCTGCATTTAGTGAACACAGCTTTATTTGGCAGCTAAGTGTTTGTGATTAGAATATTGAAAGCCATATATCTATTTCTTGAAAATATCAGGAGAAAGTTCACATTTATATGTTTATATTTATGCTTATATTTATATTTATATATACAAATGAGAGAGAAAGTGAGAAAACAAAGCATATACAGCAGCACTAGAGGCTTTAAACTTTCCATGTGGGGTTATTTGGGGGGAATATTAGTGAAAATTATCAGCTTTACTGTCCTGTCATGGTGCCCAGAATGTTTATGATTTCAGAAACATGCATAGATAGAATGTCATCTCTGGAAGAGACCTGAGAGATTCTTTACTTCAGTTCCTCAAAAACTAAGTTACTTGCCAGAGTTCATGGATCTGGCTAAAAGCAGACTGTGAAATGGAATGCATTTCCTTGTTCCCAGGTCAGCATTCTTTTCCTTGCACTGAGTAGAGATTTCTACCTTTGCTAGAATTGTTAAGACATAAGATGCCCATATAAAAAGGGAGCACTTTACCCTCCTCTTTAAGATTTTGATGTAAAATAAGTTTGCAGATGTTTTTAATTATGACAACTGACTAGCAAACAAGTTCCTGAGAGAATGGGATGTAGAATAGACATCTGGTTAATAAGAATTCTAGAAGGAAGGAGGAGGGAATACTTATTTTTGCTTTTATTCTAAATGCAAGGTGAACAAACTGATTAGTTAAGCCTTGTGCTTTTAATACGGCACATAACTATGGTGAGTGTGATAATTTATATGCATGTGTGTATTTTCTGACCAATACAGAAGAACAAAGCACTACCATTAATTCTTTTATTTATGTGCATACTACAGGAGTCCATTTAGCCTTAAGTGTCCCTTTGAGGACAGATTGTATAGTGGTTGCACACTACATCCAACTATATTTAAGAAAACTAGGCTACTGGTTTGGAACATACTGGTACATAATTGTCTAAGTTTAAATGCTTTCATCTGTCCTATGGCTTTATTCTTTAAGGTACTCTACTTCCATCCCAATCAAGGTATTTGTGGATAACAAGTAAACTAATTTACCTTTTCTCAGTTTGATCAGAGTACCCAAAGACAATGTAAGGACTGTCTGAGTGAAATAAGTAGACGTCAGTAAAGGACTGCCTGTGATACAGCCTTTGCTGTCTAAGAATCAAGTATAAATGAACAAATACCACATGGTATGAAGCTGTGGTTCTAGTTTAACTCAG
This sequence comes from Balaenoptera borealis, assembly GCF_965194805.1. Lineage (NCBI taxonomy): Eukaryota > Metazoa > Chordata > Mammalia > Artiodactyla > Balaenopteridae > Balaenoptera > Balaenoptera borealis. The sequence goes on from NC_138875.1 coordinate 37,063,711, forward strand.
TTCAAGCCATGAATGTACATCAGAAAGGAAAATAAGAAGAAAGAAATATTTCCAGAAGAGCTCCACTCTGGCTCTTTCAGACTTCTTTGTAGAGTTAATCACAAATCTCCAGCTTCTTTGATCCAGCTAATTACATAGTACTTCTGTTCCCTGTGTAAAATGAAGGGAAAAACCCAATCCTGTAGATTGCAGAATTGTGTCACCTTATTAAATAAAGTGGTGGTTCCTTTTAAAGCTGAACCTTGGTTCTGGGAAGTCCCCACTGGGGAATCCACGTGCTGTCTCCTGTCCAAAACCCTTGGGATGGCTTTCTGTTGCAGAGCCTCCTTCATCGATGCCTGACTCCTTCCTAAAGATCTAAATGGAGAGTTCAGTTCTTGTTCCTGCCACCTGCTACCCAGGGACAATGCATAGCTTTTTTAAAACAGAGTCACTCTAAAGATTAAATGAAAAAAAAAAAAAGTAAAAGTGCTTAGCACAAAAAAGCCTAATAAAGGGTAAAGGGTAGCTTCTTGTAGTGGAATCATTTCCCTGTTTACATAGCTGCTACCACTTTTCATCCTATATGGGCTCCTTTTTACCCCAGTCCAGCTGGGACGGTTGATGCACTCTTCCTACTTCTTGTCATTTTTGCTCTGCCAAGAATATGCCCAAGCCCCTTTACATGCAAATTAATTTATAGCAACTCCTTAAGGAGAAATTATTTTGGGAGGCAGAAATTACCAACAAATCTGGGGACCTAGGGATATAAAAATTCTCATATTTGTTACTTTCTGACATTTACAAAAATGTACTCTATGGCATTTCATACCTAACTTTCATTACTCTATTGTGATAACAAAGTCATTTTGAATAAGACTATGCTTTTAAATTGTTGGGCATACTACACAGAAGAGATTTAGTCATGGTCAGGTTAGTTGTTTTTTGGAATATACCAAATCATTTATATTGATCCTCTTCCTTGATCATCATAGAATCTCCTTAAGCATTTGTGGACTAATAACAATCAAGTGTTCTTTATTCTCAACAGAGCACTTCTATTTCAGTGCAATTCCAAACCACTATCTCACCTCAATCAAGCATCTCCCCTACTTGATTGGGTAACAGGCTCCCTTGGGGTTTGTTTCATCCTTTCCCCACTTCAGACAAAAAGGATCATTTTTCCAGGAGTCAACAAGAAACATGACAGAATAAAGAAATATCTTTGGTGTGCTACAGGGAATCTGCTGACTCTCCAACCTAAATAAGGCTGGGACATAGAAATTGTAATAGAGCTGGCAGAGAAAACATTGAAGGTAGACCAAAGCACCACTGGCCTCTGTTTATTGAATCAGTTAGTCTTTATGTAAAGGTTGAGGCTCTGGGAAACTGAACAGGTAAGAAGAGGGGCTTTTGTGGGGTATTGGATATGGGGTAGGTATGGACAGGGTGGCTTCCTGGTCGCCTTGGAATTGCCCTGACAAGTGGCTGCTTGTTGTGTCCATTCCAAGCTTCCTTCCTTGCAAACAAAGAATACAAACCAACTTCATACTTCCTCAAGAGTGCAGCATGAAGTGACTGTGTTAGCTCTTCACTCGCCTTTCTCACCTGCTGCTCGTGAGGTCTCTTCTTCCTGGCAGAGTTCTGTGACTGATTTGCCTTTATTTATTGGCAGCAACCAGCATGTTTCCCTGCAGCTCAGCAGAAGTGCACACCTGCTGCCTCCTGACTTTTGAAGTGGAGACCAGCCTTCCATGGCGGTCCTAGGGCAAGCTCTGCCCTCTGTGGGTCCCCAGGAAGATGACAGAGCCCGAGATGACACTGATGATATGGATGGAGGTGTTAGTGAGGAGTTGAGACTTCATGGCCCAGGGAGTCAAGACAACACATTTGAAGTTTTCAGCCGCTGCAGACATTGGTATTGCATTAATAAGAAAATAGAATGTGGTGATGGTGAAAATACAGCAGACAAAATACAAAGTTTTTCTGAAGTGTATTCTCCTACAACTGGTTAATTAGGAGTAGGAAGAACACTCTGAAATGCTTGAGTTCACAGACCTGCAACTATTAACCTTAACTTTATAATATGCCAGGCAAGAAAATGAGATATTATAAAAACTCTAGGGGAAAAAAAAAGTCATTTGAATGAACTTTCAAACTTCAAAAACATCACATACAGTATTTGAAATTCTACTTTTAATTTTGTGTTTAGTGGACAATATCAATGTGTTTCTTAATTCATGCTATCCCTGTGTCCTCAGATAAATGCTCCATGAAGGTAAGGACAGTGTCTGGTTTGTTCATTTTATGTCACTTGGAACTGAAACTCAGAGACAGCAACTAGAAAAGAGGAGAGCATTTGGCAGGGAGAGGTGAGAAGCAGGTGGACAATGCAGCTCTCTAGGGCTCCTTGGGCTGCCTTGTAAAAAAATGTCTGCCTTGTTTGTTTGCTTCTGTCCAAACAGAATAGGATACACCTAATTTACTCCTTCTTAGAGCAGCCCTCAGCATAGAAGGGGCTTGGTAGATTCATAGTCATTGAATGAATAGATAAATGAGTAAAAATCACCCTTTTTGTAGATGGAAGGACAATCACTAAGTTACATCAGCCTCTCCCAGTCAACAGAGAAGCTGGTCCTCAGCAACATTTTAAATTCCTTGACTTTAGGGAGATTATTTGTCCAGATTTCTGCCTCTGAGTGCTCCCCTTTCTTAATCATTATCTGTTTTCTTTCAGGTACTCAACAGCTTTACCTGTTTCTTCTCATCTATTATCAAAGTCTGTTCACTCACAAAGCTCTGAAATCAGTCTCAGGCGCCTACTGGGAATGGAAGTCACTTTGTTTCTTCTCACATGGTTATTTCTATATTTTATTCTTGGATTTTCCTCTGTGCCTTCCCATCTCCCTACAGGATACTTGGTCTCAAGTTTTATTGGCCTGCAGTCTCTTTTTGGGCAGGTCTTGAAGCAATCTTATCAAACTCAGGTCATATATTAAATCAGTAAAAATTGAGAAGATAATGACTTAGTGCTGACTTCCTCTCTGACTCTTTTGCAGTAAATCAGATTCAGATGCCCCAGTGAAAACCATGTATCTCTTACAAACCACTCTGTTTCTTAACCCAAGCTACCCCTTTCTTGCCTCTTAAATTCCTAGCATTTCTGCACACAAAACATAAAAATAAACAAACAAAATTTTTAAAACTCTTCAAATGCTACTTACCATCTACCAGTTCCTCAAATAATATTCAATTCATCAACATAATCTTTTGATTCCAAAACCAAAATTTATTTCAAATCTCTCTACTTCTCTTATCAGTAGCCAACCAAGAAATCTATGTATTAACCCATCATGACACTGATCTCACACAAAGCGATGCTCATGCTGGTCCATTCTATCCCTCTAATGTCATATCCTCCCAATTTCCTCATTCCTCACCAAGCCCCAGCCATGAAGACAACCAACACTTCTTAGAACAAAAACAAGCTCTTTTTCCCAACTTATGGTTACCAGAGGGAATGGTGGGGAGGGAGAGATAGTTAGGGAGTTTGGGATTGACATGTATACACTACTATATTTAAAATGGATAACCAATAAGGACCTACAGTATAGCACAAGGAACTCTGTTCAATATTATGTAACAACCTAAATGAGAAAATAATTTGAAAAACAATAGATTCATATATATGTATAACTAAATCACTTTGCTGTACACCTGAAACTAACACAACATTTTTAATCAACTATACTCCAATATAAAATAAAAAGTTAAAAAAAAAAAAAAAGACCTCCTTCTCACTCCAAGGTCTTTGTAGACATTACCTATAAACTGGGGACACTAGTTCCTTATGTCTCCATCTAACACCTTTCTTTCTTCTTTCAGGTTTCAGGTTATTGTTTTACCATCCCAGAAAAATGTTTCTGTATCCATACATACTCCTTTGTCTCCCTTATTTATTTTCTATCATTAAATTTGTTTTCATCATTTTACTTATCCATTGTTTGTCTTCCCCACTAGAATGTGAGCTCAATGAAGACAAAATAATGTCTGGTTGTTCAACACTTATGTCACCAACACATAACGTTGTGACCAGCACAGTCAGTGTTCAATAAACATTTGTTGAATGAAGAAATGGAAGAATGCATGAATAATATTAAAATCTAACTTTCTTTGGTGGGTATTTGTGTAGGTTTCCCTTAATCTGCACCAATCAATCTTTAGTCTTCTAAAACTGAGTATCTCATTTTATAGCCTGGTCCTGGAAGAATTCACACACTCCTCTATTAATCCAACAAAAAGATCTTTCTTATAAAACATAATGGTTTTCAACTATTTTTACATTTTTTTTCAGTTCGGAATAACCGTATATTTAGCTTGACAAATAAGTAAAGTATACTTTTGCCTATATATAACTATTTAATGGGTATAATTTATACATAATTATTTAAGAGTACACTCTCTCACGTGACACATTGCTTAAAATTACTCTTGTAGAGAAAGAATACAAGAAGGAAAGGGACAACTAATTGCCTTTGGAACACATTTTTGTGCCACATAAGAACATTGGACTTTTTGTTTGTTTCATGGAAGATGCATCCAGTATTATTATAACATTTTACACAAAAGGAAAAGGCTGTGTATTTGGCCAAATCACAAATTGTATTGTTTTTTATTGTCATTAACAAAGTAGACATAGATAGGGGAACTCACTCCAATTGTGAAAAGAAGGAATGGAAGAAAGAAAGAAGGAAGGAAGGAAAAAAAGGGAGAAGGAGGGAGGGAGAGAAGGAGGAAGAAAAGAAGGAAGAAAGAAAAGAGAGACAGGCTTGTCTGCTGCATTTCTTCTTGCTGTTCAAACACTATACCCCCTTCTTGCAATTTTTCTTCCCCTACGTTCTCATTTTACAATATGATTCTATGAGACCTTGCTCTCAGAGAGTACTGAGGTAAATTGCGGTGACTTTGGCATCAGGAAAAGCTGAATTATAACATCAGCTGCTCCACTTACCAGCTGAGTGGTTTTAAACAGTTTTGTCATCTATAAAATGTTGTTATTAGTACATATCTTCTTGAATTGTTATGGCAATTAAGTGAGATAATGAATGAGCAGAAATGGTACAGAGCCATAAATGTGGTAGACCTTCATTAATATTTACCTATATTTATTGATAAATATATTTCAATGTGGAATCCAAACACAAGAAGTGTCTTTACCAAAATAACTGATAATAATTCTTGGGATATAAAGCACCACCATTCAATGTTGTTGGGGTGAGGATTGAGATTCTTTAGGTCATTTCTTTCTTCTCTGTCCCTTTTAAAACTTTCTTACTTATTTCTCAATGCCCTTCTCTATACATGACTTCAACCTAAATTCATGCAAATAATTAAGCCCAAAGCAGAGTTTGTTTCACCTAGTGGGTCATTCACACACAAAATATAGTTATTGGTCTAAAGTCTTACTTAAGAAGTTACATACTTGACTACATGGGTGGACCAGAGTTGACTGCCAATCACAGATTGTATGTATCATTTATTCATTTGGAAATTTTTGCTGGGATGATGGAGATTCTTTGCCCAAAAGCAGGAGACTGCATGTACAAATATTTATGGCTGATGTCCCCAATTTATGCTCTTTTCCTATTTTTCTCTGAGCAGAGATAGAATGAGAATGACAGTGCAGGATGAGCCATTCATTTACAGTATTTAATTGAATGCACTTTCTTTGTATTTTATCTGTTATTCCTGGACCCTAGGGACACTGGACAGTATGAGGTTCTAAGTCACAATTCCATTCACTAAGTGTGTGCTGGAGCTTGTAATGAGTTTGTCTAAAGGCTTTCACACCTCTGCTTTCCATAGAAGGTTCATTTATCTTTCTGAAAGAGAACAGAGCTGTTTTTAGATTTCCCTGATTTCCACAGACAAGACACTCCTGGATGCCTGCTGTAGGAAGTATTCTCTAAGGCACATTTTTAACTGACTGGCTGATGGGGGACTAGTGAAAAGCAGCCAGAAAGCCCATGTCCTATATGCTTCACCCCAGCCTCAGAGTTATTAATTGTACATCACAGCATTCTCTTTCCTCTAAATACATGTCTAACTCACTTATTGAAACTTCATACTAATTACTTCCATTGCATCTCTCGATGAGTTGGTTCCATATGCAATATATTAATTACTCTCTGCAAAGACTTTAATATAAATTCCTCTGGTGTCTGTCCCTTATTGCTTCTTAAAATTGTGCCCCTTCATTTCCTTACTTGGTGATAACTTATTCTACTTGTGTTTCCTCTTGTTCCACCTTCATCTTGACACAGCAATCATATCAATAGGAGAGATTTCCAACAAAGTATTGACAAAAGTGAGTTCACATCCTTAAGATACATTCCTCTATTTCAGCAAACCATAAAGTATGTTGGACATTTTTTGATAAGCTGCTGTCTCTCTAGGTCTTTGAAGCATTATGGACGTGAGTAACTGAGGCTGAAATTTGGGTCAGAAAAATTCAACACAGTTTTCTTACAGTATTAGTAAAAGAGTGGGAGGCTAAAGCATAAAAGGAGGGAGGGAGCATGAGGACAAGAGGAAGACAAATGTGAAAAAGGAGAACTCTTCCTGACAAGTAATGTCTCATTTGTTTTACTCTTGAAAGCAAGAAAAAGCCGTTGAAAGTCCTTGGAGTGGTCAGAGCACACCACATATTCTCTGTCCAAGGTGATAAGTATCACCATAAACAAAATTAGAAGAGCTCAGCTCTAGCAATAGAGTGTGAATGAACAATTATGCAATTATTCATTTCCTTTGTGCCTCAGAAGAAATAAATGGCATTTAACTCAGATAAAAAGTACATAGACTTCCTATTGACACAAACTAGATGTTTACATGGATAGTATATAAATAATTTTGGAAGACTGAGAGGCAAATCTGTATTTCTCTCAATTGTCCATATGGTTTATAAATGTGACATAATTTTTGATATTTGGAAACTTTGGAATATTTGGAAGGCCACTGTTTTGAAGACTTGATTGCCATTTATTTTCTAGTAATGCAGGTTAAGCTATAAATACTATTTCCTGGAGAACAAATACTGGTTGGTCAGCATATGACAAGTGGTCCAGAGGGTGATCTAGCCAAATTAGCATGGAGAATAAACCATACTTACTGTTCCCATTGGCTTCAGCGCCACATAACAGTATCATGGTCCATCATGCACATGGATATGGACAGAGAAGTACACTTGGACAGAGAAGTACAAATACCAGATAAACCCAATCTTCAAGAAAATATGACATTTGAGAACTGAAGATATATAAAGGCACTAACTAGGAATCAGAACACATGGGTTCTACCCCTTATTTAACTCAATCTCTCCAAGCTTCAATTTTATAATCTGTAAAATGAAAACAGTGCCTGCCTTACCAATATTTTAAGTATAAGTTATTTGATGATCACAATACTTTAACACTAGGGAAATGAGTAGTTATAATTATCATCATCATTCATATTGGTCAAATTGGCCACTATATTAACCCTATATTTATGTCCTTTTTTACCCTTTATTTTAGAAGTACAGGTATACATTGTTTATTTCCACACATCTATTGTTTGTATTCTATTCTATTCTATTCTACTTTTTGATATTTTCTTGATGAATTAACTATTCTCATTGGGTACCTGAGACCTATAAATTAATCTTGAGAAACCTAGAATTCTTTTGGAAATATTTTGGAGCACACATTTAATTATGTGGAAATAGTCTTCTTTATCTGTTCTGTGAAATAACTAGACATCTAAACCATCTCCCCAAAGATCTGCATCTCAAAGCATGAGTCTGCCTTAAAGGAGCCCTTCATAAGAACTTGGGTCTGGAAATGGGATCACTGGTGTTTTATTGATGTTATATGCCCAAGGCAACATTCTAGAGAGTTTTTCTGTGTTGTATTTCACTATTATAACTCCATCATGGTCAATTAGCAAGACAGACTCTTGGCTTTTAGGCTTGAAAATGAAGCTACTTGATTATTTATGTTTCTAAGATGTTATTGAGTAATTCAACTTAGTAAAGAACTTTGATGTATTCCATCATTATGACTGTAAATCCAGGTGTTAATTCTCTCAGATGGCCCATCATCTCACTGGAAATACCTAATAAAGCGGCCATTAACCGACTGTATATGGTGATGTAAACTATACCACTAGCTGAACTTCCCATTACCAAGAGTAACACTGTGGAGGCAGAAGAGATTATCTAAGTAGGGGCCAGCCATGATCATAAAGAAACCATTGAAACAAGGATGTTCCTATACCCAGTGAAAATATGTATGCATAAGGCATCAGTCCTGAAAGATAGGTATGAAGGAAAGATTTGATATATTGCATTATAAAATTAGCAGGATAGATTACTTTCACACTGCAGACATTGAGCAGGTGTGGAATGTAGCAGCTTTTAGTAATGCTGTTTTGTCCCACAGAGTTTTCAGTTATTTTCCCCTTGGCAGCTCTGGCATCACAGAGGACTGAAAATTAGACAAAAGAAACAAAAGGAGCTTGTGCATCCACCTATAAATACACCCAGAAAAGGTTCTGGCATTACAAATATTTGGGTCAGAAGTCATCACTTAGTTTTATGCTTTTGGGAGATAAAAAGAAAGAATTCCAACATCCTAAACAAAACAGCATGTGGGATATTGGAGTAGTAGACAAAGTCTAGACGGTGACCCTGGAGACATGGATTCCAGTGTTAGTTCTTCCTCCAGACTAACAAGCTGTTAGAGACTCATCACTTTACTTTGGATCTCGGCTTCTTCTTAGTTGAGGAAAGTCAGGATTAATAAAGACAGAGCTTGTGTGCTGTCTTTGCCTTATCCTGAACCAAGGAAGATATTATTAAGTAATCAATTAAAAGAATTTGAACCCAGATGTGACATCACAGTTCTCTACACAGTTCTCACAAAGCAGCTGCTTGCCAAGTGAGCAAAATCGGGATATGGGAGGAAATTCTTAGGGCTGTAATATAATTAATGACAGGAGAGTATGATCTGGCTCTACGGTCTTTTCAGATCCCAGTCTTTGTAGTTAGAAAAATTACTCAATCTACTACCCACATGGAATTAGAGGGTGTCTCCCTCTGTACCCTGACAAGTTGACATTGGCCCATTTCCTGTCAGTGTTGTCCCCTCTCTCTCCTCTTCTTTTCACTTTTAACATTCCGCTCCTTTTCAATAACCTCTTCTGTCACTGGACATAGGGTTCCAACATCTCTGACTCAGAAAAAAAAAGGCATTCTTTTATTTTAGCCTAGGGAAGGCAATATGGCTCTGTCCTAAATATCCTGAAATATTTGACTATTCCTGACCATTAGGTGGCTTTTCTACATTTCTTAACCATCAAGACTAACAGACCAGTACTGAGCTAAATGCTGTGGGAAATTGAGTCAGCTGAAAGCATGGTCTCTGTCTTGCCAGAGTTTATAATCTAATAGAGGAGAGAAAAATATGTACAAAACAGCCCCAAGGAAACATAAAGTACTATAACAATATACAATCTTTAAAATAGCATCCAGCCTGCAAACTGTTGACAGATTAATTTTCCCCAAGCACTGCTTTTATCATGTCCTCTGCCTCTCAACAGCCTTCACAGCCTTATTTCTTATCACATTAAGTCCAAACTCCTCTGCTGTTTTTCAGGACCTCCTTAATCTGGCTTCACCTGATTTTTCCAAATTTATGTCCCACTTTTTCCTCACCAGGCCAGAATGTTTCCAGACCTTTGGTCGTGTTGTCTTTCCCAGCTTAAATGTAGGAAGTATGGTCCCAATCCTACTTTACCTTACAGCTCTTCTTCCTTGAAACTAGTTCTTGATGGAGCAGACCATATTGCTCTTTCAGTTATTTAAATACCAGTACGGTACCTATAGCCTTTAGATATTTATTTTTGCATCTTGGGTATTTCCCTTATTACCTGAGCAACTGTGAACTGAAATCTCTAAACTCCCTAAGCCTGTTGCTTGAAATATAAAATTGGGATGCCTTGTAGAATTACTACGATAACTAGAGATAATATATTTAAAGGACTGAGAACTGGGTTTGTCTAGTTACCATTAAACCAACTTTTCTTTTTCTTTAAACCACTACGAAAAATGAAAAAGTAGAATAATGGAAATGTCAAAAATGACTGTTAAGCTACTGTGTCCATAATTATTGACACATGAGCAAGATTATACATTTCTTAGATTTAGAGGATAAATATTTTGGGGACTACACATTGCCTAGCAGAGATGCTTAATATATACAGTCATCCCTTGGTATCTGTGGAGTATTGGTTCCAGGGCCCAGAGGGGATACCAAAATCCAAGGATGCGCAAGTCCCACAACCAGCCCTCCATGTCCCTTGTTCCACATCTATGGATTCAACCAACCAACCACAGATTGTGTAGTACTTTAGTATGCATTTGTCAAAAAATAAATCCAAGTATAAGTGGACCCATGCCGTTCAAATGCTTGTTGTTCAAGGGTCGGCTGTATTTGACAATCAGTTAAAAATTCAAGTTTTCAAATTCAAATTTGAGTGGCAGTAAAATGTAGTGAATGAGAGGCTCTACTCTGGAGCAATTTTCCTGCATTCAAATCCCAGCTCTTCCCCTCGTTTACTATGAGGCCTTCTTCAAGTTACATAAACTCCCTGTGCCTAAATTTCCTTACCTATAAATAGGGGCAATGGTACCTATTTCCAGGGGTTGTTATGAGGATTACATGAATTAAAATTTGTAGAGTCGATATTTGTAATATATTATAGAATATTTGTGCTAAGGATGGAGATTAGCAAATAGTGAGCATTATATCAGTATTTATTAAATATACTTCTAAACATATACTACTTTCCTTGACCAGCACTGCAGTCCTTATATCCCTTCTGACTCTCTTTTTTCCCATTATCAAAATATAATTATCCTGTACTTCATATTTGACCTTTGATAATAATTCTTATAAATAAATGAGGTAATTAAACTAAATTTGGAAACAGAAAAAATGCAGATTATTTGATGGACAGCTTTTTCCAGAATATCAGAGTTATATTACAATTCATATGGAAGTGTAGAATAGAACATTTTGGCCCTCACTAGCATATAAATTTAGCTCAGACAATAAAGATTTACTGCAGGAAAACTTGGGGTGAAAGATTAAAGCATTCCAGCAGGTACTCTTCAAGGCTTTGTGGGACCTGGAACCTCATTTACCACCTTCCAGATGGAAGCCATTGTTGGCACTTCCCTTTTGTTAGATCTAGAGTTCAGATAGTATCCCTTGTGACTCAATCTCACAAGAGTAAAGGCTGCCCCTCTGTAGGTTGCCAGCAGCCTCCACTCTGATATTCTCCACTGTGCTCACTGGATTCCCTCCTTCTTTCTACTAGTGCCACTTCTCTAGCAATTAGCACTTAATTCACTTGTTTTTATCTCCTCATGATTTCTTACTCATGGCTTCTGCACACTACTTGTTCTCTCTGGATCTCATTGCCTTTGTGTCATGCTACCCTATTGCCCCTTCTCTCTGTGTCTTATACTCACACAATCCAACAAAGAGTTGAGTTCATGACTAGCCACATAAGATGTCTTTCCGGGCAGTGCTCTCATGCCCAGGTATCACATAGGCTGTTGGACAAGCCATAGCAGTTTCCTGTGGGTCAGTCACCTTTCACCCCCATATCCATCAACTGTACATAAAATGGCAGGGTCAAAGGTCACAAACCATTCCAACTATGATTAAGAGTTCCTCCAGTGGGGTCTATAGGCTCAGCAAGCACTCAGAATAGCACAGGCTTGTCTTCAGTGCAGCTAGCCTATCAACTTCTACTGAGAGAGTTACTCATTGAGAGGCTGAGACATAGAAGCACAGGCTTTGATCTAGGTAGGGACACAGGGAATTCTCAGACATTCTAGGAGGAAAATTGGCTTTCAGTATACATGGGTTAGCTCCCTCTTGGAGCTGGATCCATGCAGAAGAAAGCAGGTGATTTTAGGACAATATAATGGAGTGTTAGCCTCTTAGATCTAGTGAAGGATTCTGGGCATTTGGGATCCTTAGAGAGGAGTTACAGAAAACTAACCTGGCCACAAACAGCCTTTGCTCCCACATTCTTCCTTTCTCCATCTCTTCTTCTTTTATTTTTCTATCCTTTGGATTTTTTTTTTTTTAATGTGTATGGTTCTAAGAACCAGTATTCACAATTTTTTCACAACCATATTTTATTTCAACAGTAAAGTATATATCAGACTTCTGTCAGTTAGTTTAGACATTAAAAACATTTTTCACAAATTAGAAGTATAGCCAGTATGTTTAAGAGCATCCTTAAGAGAAGGAACATCATATCACAAGATACAGTGTAATACATTTACATAAGAGCATTTGAGTCAGCTGGACCAAAGGTACACAAAAGTCTCGAGGTGCAGAGGGCAAACTGAGTAGACAGTGTCTTTCAGGAGACTGGTGTGTAAGGCAGTTCCTTCACCTCTATTATGAGTTTTGGGAGCAGTAAGAGCTGTCACCTGGTTCTTTGGGAGCTGAATAGTTTCTGGACATGACCCTCCAAGCCAGGAAATATCAAATACATCCAGCCCGGAATGCAGTGCCTTGCTGCTACTTTGTAAAACTGCTCTCTAGTTTTGAACTAGAATATGCATGGCCATGGAGAAATAGGAAGAAAATTCAAATTATTTTATTTTTCAAAATAATGTATATTTGCATAATAATATGTTGTGTTGTGAGTGCCAGTTCTGGCTCTGCCTTCACAAACCACATGAACTTTGGCAATTGACCTCTTACCTCAGTCTCCAGGAAAGACAAGATAACTAACTAAATTATTTCTGCAGTTCTTCTGGTTTCCATAGTACAATGATTTCATCAATTTTCAAACAAAGAGAGTTAAGATAATTCTCAAAAACTCTTAACTTTAAAATGAATTTTAAGGATACTACAATGTGACAGTACTTTGTCAAGGTTCTGCTGAGTTATTTCATGTGCTCCAGTGGCTTGGCCAATTTTACAAAAGACTGCAGCAACTTCAAGTATTAGACTTCAAGTGTCACCATTTTTTCCACGTGAAATTCTAGGTCCATATTAGGACCATCATGCCAAACCCGTTTCTGAAAAGACCTTCTCGCTTTTGTATGTCTCTGTGTGTATACACATAAGTGTCTGTGTGAGAGTGTGTGCTTTGCTGATGAGGCGGATGAGGGTGTGTAGAGAGGAAACGCATCCAGGAATCTTCCTGGTAAATGGCACACCCTGTTAAAGGAGGAGGGGGGATGACTATACACAGTCTCGTGAACTTTTGTGGCTGGAAAAGGAGCCCAGAAACACTTAGCCTGGCAGTTTTGACTATACTTTCCATTATTCAAATCAACCATTAAAAAAAAAAAAAGTCAAGGGGGCAAAAACAGTTATATTCATTGTCTGCACATCTGGTGGTGGAAGGATAAATTTTGAAAATGCCCTAATAAAAATTAAAGACAAATGTAGTAACATCCAAGGAAAATGTTGGTTCTGTATTAAAATCTCCTCGTTTACACCAGCTCATTCCAGATGCACAGCTGGTTGCCCTGCAACAGCCACTGTAACTCTGTAAAAGCCTCCCTTGTAGGCTATGCAGACGATCTGCTTTACATCCCCAGCGGTGTCTTAGTCCCTTTTTACTGTTTCCATGTTTATCCCAAGGAAAAGTAAAAAAGGAGACAAATATACTCCTTTTTTTTTTTTTTTGGAGAGCACTTGTGCAGTGTGAAGCAACATATCTACAGTGCTTAGTGCTTCAACTGGGAACTATAAGACTATACTACATGCCATAGCTTTGGCCCAACTTTTATAGCTCAATAAATTTGGGGTTTGTTAATGGATCTTCTATAAAAGATTAAAATTCATTTATAAATATTGATTCACAGTCTATTATATTACAATTATCTACAGATTAAAAATGAAAACTACGTTAAAACAACATTAAAGCCTTAGATTCAGATCTCTGTCTGGTATACATCATCTTCAGGCTTGAGAGCAAAAGAAAAGAACAGAGAAGCTATTATTTTGTTAGAGAGAGAAAAAGAGTAAATCTTCTTAAAACCCTGGTCCAATATACACACTGTTAAAGGGTCCTCTGATGAATATTTCTTCCTCTCTGACCACTTTCAGACTTTGGCCACTTACTGAGAGGAGCAAGTATTATTTGAACAAGAGTGTCCTGATTACAATTTAAGGGTAGTAATAAAGACAACATCACTTATTTTTAGGCTCATACTGCCTAGAATTGGCCATTCAACTGAACTTGTTTACAAAAAACAAAAATCTCACACAGTCTACCTAAAGGGTGATTATTTTCACTCAACTGACTTGTCAGTACCATGGACATGGTCACAGGCTTAGGACATTACAGAGATCAGTCACTATTCATCAAGCAGACATGGACTTTCCTTTCAGTCTTTTCTCTCACTTTTTGTGGTTAGTAAAGATATAACGATCTTCAATTTATTGGTTAATCACCAAGTTGATGGTAATAGTGCCAGGCATGTGTAAAGCATTTTATAATTTCAGTAGAGATTTCATATATGCTGTCCTGTGACCCTCACAATGTACCCATGAGGTGTTTGTGGTTGAGTGCAGCCCATGGTGCAGATGAAGATGTGGAGCAGAGAGGAGGTGGTGCCCATCTCAGGCCACCCCACCAGTGCTTGCATCTATTTCCCTGCAACTCCCCACCCATCCTCTCTCATTTTTGCAGATACACATTCAGAAGTCTATTCCTGGTCAGAGAACCCAAAGAAATATTTTTTTTGTTAAAATCTGAAACCTCACCAGGAAATTTCATGTGATTCTCGCTAGGTTAATATTATCCCAATGACAACTGGTTATGTCAAATGACATGACCTCATGACTCTAGGTCACTCAAAGAGAGTTTTTGTGTATGTGTGCACTTTAAATCTAGAGTTTTAAATTTATGTTTGTTTAACCTATCATGTAGAACCTCTTCTGGTGTGTGTGTGTGTGTGTGTGTGAATAAAGAGTGGAACAGTAATACAGAATTATCTGTTTGGTAAAAAATAAGATTTTGATTGAGAAAATTATAGTTACTCAAATATTATTTGAATATGTTCTCCTTGTTTAAAACAAAGCATTTTAAAAGGCTACATTGATGGCAAAAATTTCCTTTAATCAATCATCCTAATCTGAGCCCTCCCTGACTACTGCTATATTTTTCTACATACATGTTTATGTATATTCTATGCCTGTTTGTTTTACAAAACAATGCATTATGCTTCGTATATCATTCTGATGGTTGTGCTTAAATTTAGCCAAAAATACATCTTGGCAATCTATCAATCTATATATCTATCTATCTGTAGAGACAACCATCTCTACATTACACTATAATATGAATGCACCACGTTTTCAAGTCATTTACCTGCTAAATTAACATTTGCACTATTGCCAGACTTTCCCTGATATAAATAACGCTGGACGAATAACCCCCTACATGACTCACTTTGCACATGTGCATGTTTTTCTAGGGCAGAACCTGCTAAGTGCTGGTGCTAGATCATAGAGGACACAGATTTTTATTTAAATAGTTATTGCTTAATTTTCTTCCCCTCAATGACTGCGCCAATTTACATTTCCACCAGCTGTAGATGAGAGTGTGCTGCAATTTCACATAGTTGCCAATATGTGATTTTAACAGATCTTAAGAATAGTTGAAATAACAAATGTATAAGCCATAAGCACCAAAAGCCTTCTATGATGTTTGGTTCCTAAGGTTACATTTTGAAGTGCAACAGCAAACTGGATGGGGAGAGAAAGGGTGAGACACTTTAAATACCCTGGGGTGTGACCCCAAGGCAAGACGTTTATCTGGAAGAGGAGATTTACAAACAAAAATATGCAGCTGTCCTCAGATGCTTAAAAGACTTGTGCAGAGAGCTCCAAGAGCACCAAGGCTAAGGTACTGAAAGGGAAAGGACAGAAACATACTAAGTATCAAGCCAGTGAAACTTCACACATCAAGACCCTTTGCTTGCACAGGCCAGACATTCAGTCATTCACATGGTCATGTCTTTTTGTAAAATTTACAAGGTAAGATATTTTTACTGCCACTTTCTCTTTCTACTCCAACTTTCCTCTGCTAAATCATCTCTTTTGTCAGATGACTTTGGAGTGGCTACAGGGTTTCCTGAAATTTGAGTAGAGAAATTAGTTTGCAAATACATGTAATATAGATTTAATGGGTTATATTTATATGGTACATAGTCACTTTGGTGCATGGTTAGATTGCCCTTATCTAGGTTCCACAGGCTAGTACATTTAAGAATTGGATTTGTAGAACTTGAATGAAAATGATCATAAAGCTACACTTCACATGCATAATAACCCAGTAAGAGGCTGTGACTTCCTTACCTTTAAAGCCTGATAGACTGAAAGCCACTGTCCAGTGTTCAGTCCTATCTTCACTTCCCCACTTGGCTCCAACACACACGTGTCTCATTGCACTTGATGCTCTCCACTCCACTCCACTTAAACCATTCTTCATGTCTGTACCAGGCCATGCCTTTGCCCACACTCTTCCCTGTCTAACAGGGCCTTTCCCTTTGCATCTATACCAGTTCTTATTAATTTCTTGATGATCTGATACAAAGTATAAACATTGGTAAAGATAACATAAAACTCTTAATAGACCACTACAAAAAGGACATTTACCATAAATTGTCCAATGTGTGTCATCAATTTACAAAGGATTTTAGGTTTTTCACTGCATACACACAAACACACACACAAAAAAACATTGAAATGTTCTGGCATCTTATAGCCTGTATATGGAAAATAACGTTGGGAGATGTTTACCCAAATGAGACAATAGTCTTAACAATTTATGTGATATTACAGACAACAAGTTAAGATGCTGAAAGAAAATTTAACAAACTATCAATGATTAAAGAAGGAGGGGATATGGGGATATATGTATACATATAGTTGATTCACTTTGTTATACAGCAGAAACTAACACAACATTGTAAAGCAATTATACTCCTATAAAGATGTCAAAAGAAAAAAAGAAAAAAACACACATTTCCAGTCGAGCATGGTGGTGCATGCCTGTAGTCCCAGCTAATTGGGAAGCTGAGGCAGGAGGACCTCTTGAATCCAGGAGTTCTGGTCTGTAGTGCGCTATGGCAATCAGGTGTCTGCACTAAGTTGGGCATCAATATGGTGACCTCCCTGGAGCGGAGGACCACCAGGTTGCCTAAGAAGGGGTGAACCGGCCCAGGTCATAAATGGAGCAGGTCAAAACTCCTTTTCTGATCAATAGTGGGATCACACCTGTGAATAGCCACTGCACTCCAGCCTGGGCAACATAGTGAGACCCCGTCTCTTTTGAGTGATAAAAAGAAACAGAAAAAAAACCCAAAAAACACATTTCCATCAAAGCTTGCTAAAGGAAAGAGTAAATTATTTTCCTACTCATTCCATTAAAAAAATGATACTACAAAACTGTTGTCCTGTAGAGAGGTGATCAAAGAGCCAGCAGTCAAATAGTTTCAGGAAAATAATAGATAGTATGCTAGGTAGTTAATAAATAAATATAATATAGTAAGTATAAATACGCTGTTTTTGCTGGATTTCACTCCTTTTTAAAATATGTAATGTATTGTAGTTTTACTTACTTAACTAAATATTAACTTATTTTTAAGCCAGTTTTTTTTAATTAATTTTTATTGGAGTATGGTTGCTTTCCAATATTGTGTTAGCCTCCACTGCACAACAAAATGGATCAGTCATATGCATACAGATATCCCCTCCCTTTTGGACTTCCTTCCCATTTAGGTTACCACAGTGCATTAGGTAGAGTTCCGTGTGCTATACAGTTTGTATAACTTTCATGACTGATTTTGTATTTATACTTTTGATTCTTTACCTTTCAGGGGGTTACCAAAACATATAGGTTTCTAGCTCTATAAAATCTTGGATATTTTCCAGGAGAAGTAGATAAACATTGATGACTTTTAAGAGTGTGTGTTGCTCCCCTTAGGAGTCAGTGAGCCTCATACATCTGGAATACACTAGAGGCTAGATAATTATCAGCATGATATTTAATAGAAAAAATTATGAGCCAGTTGAAAGATCAAAATTCCATGATTCTTTTAAGCTGCTCCATATCTCTATTTCTCAACATGAGAAAGAATATCTTAAGAGAAAGATTAATTAGACCCAATAACTCTTTTCACAAGATAAAAGGGAAGAAGAAAAAGGAAGAGGAAGAAGAGGAGAAAGAGAAGGGAAGAAAGAGGAGTAGGATGAAGAGGAAGAGGGAGATAAGCTATCATATATCTTCATAGGGAGTCCTTATAGAATGAAATTAAAATTCTCATTCTATAAGATAATACAGATTGCATATGTGACTGTTCAAAACAGAGGTGCCCAAGTGTTCACACACAGCAAGCTACCAAGAGTTCTATTTTCTTCTAATTTAGATATTTCTCAATATTCACAAGCTGCGAGTAAAGTAACACCCTGTTCCCCCAGCAGTCACTATGGCTTGCCTTTCGCAAAATGCTACTTCTCCTTCCTATATTAGGGGAGGAAAAAAAAAGATTTTCCAAAGCGTGTTTGAAAAAGCCCAAGGGCTCTTGAATATCAAATAGCTGACATTAAACAACATGGATGATTGAAGTGTAAATGAATTTTTAAAAATCTGGATTTTTTCCCCTTTACATTAAATGTCCGTAAAAAGCTAAGAGAAGGGAGAGCTAAATATCTGAAAAATGCTCTGAATATTTTTAAAGTTTATTTATTTTATTTTTGGCTGTGTTGTGTCTTCATTGCTGTGAGCAGGCTTTCTCTAGGTGCAGCAAGCAGGCTTCTCATTGCGGTGGCTTCTCTTATTGGAGAGCATGGACTCTAGGTGTGCGGGCTTCAGTAGTTGTGGCTCACAGGCTCTAGAGCACAGGCTCAGTAGTTGTAGCGCACGAGCTTAGCTGTTTCGCGGCATGTGAGATTTTTCCGGACCAGGGCTCGAACCCATGTCCCCTGCATTGGCAGGCAGATTCTTAACCACTGCGCCACCAGGGAAGCCCGCTCTGAAATATTTGATGAACAAAAACTAAACTCAGCTTATCTGTGCACACAAAATACATGTGCATATATAGAAGCAATGAATATGTGTGTAAAGACAGAACTAGGTTGTATTTATTTTACAGCCTGAAAAAGTTTTGACGGTGAAAATGTTGTGATAAATGTTGATGGAATTGGAAGCAATTTGTTCCATTGTTCTGTTTCACCTATGAATAACCAGATATTATTTCAACTTTTTTGTTGAAAATAACATTTGGAACTGTGGTAAGTCGAACTCTCAGGTTTGATTTTTCTCTACACTACCACCAACATCAATCATTTTCTATTTGTCAACACCCTTGCTGTCCTCCTGATTAGCAGGAGGCTCCAGCCAATCAGTAGGTGGGACAAAGGAAGGCAAACACTCACTTTAAACTTTCCTATCACTAAAGGGCAGCTTTCTCCATGTGAACCTTCATCTAAGCATACAGGTGTACAAATGTACATGCTTGCATTAAGGAAACATCCAGAAGGACTATTCATCAGATGATAAACCTGGCTGAAGCTCAGGTCCACAGAATTCTTCAAAGAATTTCTAAACCCTTAACATTTTTAGGAACTAGCAATATGCAGGATCCTTTGAAAATGGGTTTGTCGTATATGTCCTTCATTATGTTGAGGTAGATTCCCTCTATGCCCACTTTCGGAGAGTTTTTTTTTTTTTTTTTATCATAAAGGGATGTTGAATTTTTTCAAAAGCTTTTTCTGCATCTATTGAGATGATCATACGGTTTTTATTCTTCAGTTTGTTAATATGGTGTATAACATCGATTGATTTGTGTATATTGAAGAATCCTTGCATCCCTGGAATAAATCCTACTTGATCATGGTGTATGATCCTTTTAATGTGTTATTGGATTCTGTTTGCTCTTATTTTCTTAAGGATTTTTGCATCTATATACATCAGTGATATTGGTTTTTAATTTTCTTTTTTTGTAGTATCTTTGTCTGGTTTTGGTATCAGGGTGATGGTGTCCTCATAGAATGAGTTTGGGAGTGTTCCTTCCTCTGCAATTTTTCGGAAGAGTTTGAGAAGAATGGGTGTTAGCTCTTCTCTAAATGTTTGATAGAATTCACCTGTGAAGCCATCTGGTCCTGGACTTTTATTTGTTGGGATATTTTTAATCACAGTTTCAATTTTATTACTTGTGATTGGTCTGTTCATATTTTCTATTTCTTCCTGGTTCAGTCTTGGAAAGTTATACCTTTCTAAAACTTTGTCCCTTTCTTCCAGGTTATCCATTTTGTTGGCATAATAGTTCTTGTAGTAGTCTCTTAGGATTCTGTGGCGTCTGTTGTAACTTCTCGTTTTCATTTCTACTGTTACTGATTTGTGTCCTCTCCCTCTTTTTCCTGATGAGTCTGGCTAAATGTTTATCAATTTTGTTTTTCTTCTCAAAGAATCAGCTTTTATTTTTATTGATTTTTGCTACTGTTTTGTTTCTATTTCATTTATTTCTGCTCTGTTCTTTGTAATTTCTTTCCATCTACTCACTTTGGGTTTTGTTTGTTCTTCTTTCTCTAGTTCCTTTAGGTGTAAGGTTAGATTGTTTGAGATTTTCTTGTTTCTTGAGGTAGTATTGTATTGTTATAAACTTCCCTCTTAGAACTGCTTATGCTGCATCCCATAGGTTTTGGATCATCATTTTTTCATTGTCATTGTTGCTAGCTATTTTTTGATATCTGCTTTGATTTCTTCAGTGATCCCTTGGTTATTTAGTAATGTATTATTTAGCCTCCATCTGTTTGTGTTGTTTTTTTTTACCCCCTTGTAATTTATTTCTAATCTCATAGCATTGTAGTTGGAAAAGATGCTTGATATTGTTTCAATTTTCTTAAATTTACTGAGGCTTGAGTTGTGACCCAAGATGTGATCTTCCTGGAGAAAGTTCCGTGTGCTCTTGAGAAGAAAGTGTAATCTGCTGTTTTCACATGGAATATCCTATAAATATCAATTAAATCTATCTGATCTATTGTGTCATTTAAAGCTTGTGTTTCCTTATTAATTTTCTGTCTGAATGATCTGTCCATTGGTGTAACTGAGGTGTTAAAATCCCCCACTATTATTGTGTTACTGTCAATTTCCTTTTTTTATAAGTGTTAGCAGTTGCCTTATGTATTGAGGTGCTCCTATGTTGGGTGCATATATATTTATAATTTTTATATCTTCTTCTTGGATTGATCCCTTGATTATTATGTAGTGTCCTTCCTTGTCTCTCATAACATTCTTTATTTTAAAGTCTATTTCTTCTGATAAGAGTATTGCTACTCCAGCTTTCTTTTGATTTCCATTTGCATGGAATATCTTTTTCCATCCCTTCCTTTTCAGTCTGTATGTGTCCCTAGGACTGAAGTGGGTCTCTTGTAGACAGCATATAGATGGGTCTTGTTTTCTGTATTCATTCAGAGAGCCTGTGTCGTTTGGTTGGAGCATTTAATCCATTCACTTCAAAGGTAATTATTGATGTGTATGTTCCTATTACCATTTTCTTAATTGTTTTGGGTTTGTTTTTGTAGGTCCTTTTCTTCTCTTGTGTTTCCCACTTAGAAAGTTCCTTTAGCATTTGTTGTAGAGCTGGTTTAGTGGTGCTGAATTCTCTTAGCTTTTGCTTGTCTGTAATGCTTTTGATTTCTCTGTCAAATCTGAATGAGATTCTTGCTGAATAGAGTAATCTTAGTTGTAGGCTCCTCCCTTTCAACACTTTAAATATATCGTGTTACTCCCTTCTTCCTTGTAGAGTTTCTACTGAGAAATCAGCTGTTAATCTTACAGGAGTTCCCTTGTATGCTATTTGCCATTTTTCCCTTGTTGCTTTTAATAATTTTTCTTTTTCTTTTATTTTTGTCAATTTGATTACTATGTGTCTCAGCATGTTTCTCTTGGCTTTATCCTGCCTGGGACTCTCTGTGCTTCCTGGACTTGGGCGGCTATTTCCTTTTCCATGTTAGGAAGTTTTCAACTATAATCTCTTCAAATATTTTTTCGTATCCTTTCTCTCTCTCTTCTCCTTCTGGGACCCCTATAATGTGAATGTTGTTGCATTTAATGTTGTCCCAGAGGTCTCTTAGGCTGTCTTCATTTCTTTTCATTCTTTTTTCTTTATTCAGTTCCACAGCAGTGAATTCCACCATTCTGTCTTCCAGGTCACTTATCCATTCTTCTGCCTCAGTTATTCTCCTATTGATTCCTTTTAGTGTATTTTTCGTTTCAGTTATTGTGTTGTTTATCTCTGTTTGTTTGTTCTTTAATTCTTCTAAGTGTTTGTTCTTTAATTCTTCTAGTGCTTTGTTAAACATTTCTTGCATCTTCCTGAACTTTGCTTCCATTCTTTTTCCAAGGTCCTGGATCATCTTCAGTATCATTATTCTGAATTCTTTTTCGGTTAGATTGACTATCTCCACTTCATTTACTTGTTTCTCTGGGGTTTTATCTTGTTCCTTCATCTGGTACATAGTCCTCTGCCTTTTCTTTTTTTTTTTTTAATTAATTAATTCATTTATTTAGTTTTGGCTGTGTTGGGTCTTCGTTTCTGTGCGAGGGCTTTCTCTAGTTGCGGCAAGCGGGGGCCACTCTTCATCATGGTGCATGGGCCTCTCACTATCGCGGCCTCTCTTGTTGCGGAACACAGGCTCCAGACGTGCAGGCTCAGTAGTTGTGGCTCACGGGCCTAGTTGCTCTGTGGCATGTGGGATCTTCCCAGACCAGGGCTCGAACCCGTGTCCCCTGCATTAGCAGGCAGATTCTCAACCACTGCGCCACCAGGGAAGCCCCTCTGCCTTTTCATATTGTCTATCTTTCTGTGAATGTGGTTTTCATTCCACAGGGTGCAGAATTGTAGTTCTTCTTACTTCTGCTGTCTGCCCACTGGTGGATGAGTCTATCTAAGAGGCTTGTGCAAGCTTCCTGATGGGAGGGACTGGTGGTTGGTAGAACTGGGTGTTGCTCTGGTGGGCAGAGGAAGTAAAACTTTAATCTGCTTGTCTGCTGATGGGTGAGGTTGGATTCCCTCCCTATTTGTTATTTGGCCTGAGGCGACCCAGCACTGGAGCCTACTGAGCTCTTTGGTAGAGCTTATGGCAGATACTGGGAGGGCTCACGCCAAGGAGTACTTCCCAGAACTTCTGCTGGCAGTGTCCTTGCCCACGAGGTGAACCACAGCCACCCCCCAACTCTACAGAAGACCCTGCCAACACTAGCACGTAGGTCTGGTTCAGTCTCCCATGGGATCACCACTCCCTCCCCTGGGTCCTGATGTGCACACTACTTTGTGTGTGCCCTCCAAGAGTGTAGTCACTGCTTCTCCAAGTCCTGTCGAAGTCCTGCAGTCAAATCCCACCAGCTTTCAAAGTCTGATTCTCTAAGAATTACTCCTCCCGTTGCTGGACCCCCAGGTTGGGAAGCCTGATGTAGGGCTCAGAAGCTTCACTCCAGTGGGTGGATCTCTGTGGTATAAGTGTTCTCCCGCTTGTGAGTCACCCACTCAGTGTCTATGGGATTTGATTTTATTGTGATTGCACCCCTCCTACTGTCCCATTGTGGATTCTCCCTGTCCTGGGATGTGGGGTATCTTTTTTGGTGAGTTCCATTGTCCTCCTGTTGATGATTGTTCAGCAATTAATGTTAATTCCAGTGCTCTCGCAAGAGGCAGTGAGCACATGTCTTTCTACTCCACCATCTTGAACCAATCCCTGAATCTCAGATCTATCCCTTTAAGTCTTCACTTGCCTCTGTCACCAATACAGTACATCTGACCTCTACATTGTGACTTCTGGGGTCAATGTGCATTAGCATTTACATATTGAAATAATTCAATGACTTTCCTTTTTTAAAATGACTTTTTATTTCTCCTTTAAATTTATTTTTTAAAAGTTATGGTCTATGTAGGTTAAATTATCTATGACTTTATGCCAGGATTTAAAGGAGCAATATAAAATACCTGTTATAAAAACAGGCCACTGGGGCTGATAAGCATGAGATTCACTGCTCAAAAGGAAACCTGGCTTTGCCTAAGGATGCTGGTTCTCCAACAGTCCTTTCAAAATGTGACGAGTTTCTCTCTCACATCCACTTATCACTGAGTACAGTGGTAAGTAGGGTGGGTGTCTTTCTCTTTCTCTCCTACCTAATTCATTTTTATTACTTTCTAATCTCTTCTCCTCCTTGCTGTTGTCATCCACAAGCTCTTGGGACCATTCTGCTTTTCTGCTTCCTTGCTGGAATAGTTTAGCTCCTGGTTCATTCTCATTCTATCCAACACTTTCATTTCATCTTGCATTGTAATTTCAGTATCCACCTGGATGATATCTGTAATACCTTGTCCTCTGCGTTCTTTGCAATCACTCTTCTGCAAGCATCTTGAATTTCATTTTACTTTTGTTTGTCAGCAGACATAGTTATAGTCAGCAGACATAGTTAGCAGACATATATCTTGGACCTTACCAAAATAATTGACCCCCTTCCTCTATATCTTCCACTTTAAGAATCCCCTTCTCTGATAATCATCATCGACCTTTCCAGCTTACACTCTAAACATCAGATTGAATAAGATTTGACCTCACAAGGATCGACAATTAGTTGATTCTGCACCTTTCCACTGTCCCTCACTTCTTCGCCATGTCCTCATTTCCTTCCTTAGTTTAGATTCCATCTTCATTACCATTTCCTTGTTTACCCTCTCAATTTCCTTGATCTTCTTTATCTTTATTATACTCACTTGGAAGAAAGGCTAAATTTAGTTAGATCCAAACTCCCACTTACTTTGAGCCCTAGAGCCAAAACCAATTTTTACAAAAAAACTCATAACCATGTTAACTGATACCCCTTTACATTTATGACCACAAAGCACCCAAAGTTCCTCAGTGTTGCCTGGCAAGGATGAAATATTTCCTTTCACCAGTTGTGTACTGTGCATAAAGGATGCTTTCACCAGATACTCTAATGGCTTACCTCTTCACCTCTTTCTTTAAGAATGTAGTATCACAATATCAGTAAAATCCATACTGACCATTTTACTTAAATTAGTACAACCCAGCCTTGTCAAGCATCCCCTAACCCTGTTTTAACATTCTCCCAAACCTTATCACCATCTGACGTACTATATATTCTCTTTATTTGAGTGTTATGGCATCTTTAACTCATTAAAATGCAAATTTGATGACAACAAATATTTTTTGCCAGAATATTTCATAGTACCTATAGTTTAGTTTGTATTACTGCCAGATATAAGAGCTATCCTAGCTTTCTAAGACGAAGAGGTCAATTTCCTTTATCAAGCCATTTCAATTGTTCTGTACCCAACTCAGTCTCAGGAAACATCACTGAGCACTTGCTGTCCAAGGACACCATAAGAAGTTTCAGGCCTTTCATAAAGATGTTATAGATGTCTGCATGCCATATTGTAATGCAATCCCCTCTCAATTCTACCCATTCCTTTCACCATAATAATCTCTAACATAGTGCACAAACTCCTTTAACAAATAGGAGGGAGGATTTGATAATGCTTTCCTGTTGCTGGCATATTTTTGGCATTCAGTGATCTATATCATTACCAATTAATTTGCACGTATTCCAATTTTTACAATCTTTCCAAACTTTCCATCATAATATTTTGCATCATCATTTGAGTTTAAGATGGTAAGTCATTTAATACTATATATAATATATATATATATTATATATATATTATATATATAATAAAAGATGGGAAAGATTAGGTATCTTTTTAGGGAGGCATAGTTAACTGCATGGGATGGGAAAAGGGAATGGTATAAGCAGTACTAAAAGAGTGGGAAAGTATACCAAGATGGAAAAAACACACTTAACTAGGCTGTATGATGGGCTGTATGTACATATGTATGTATGTATATATGTATGTATGTAGGTCGTATGCTGAGTCAAGCATAGAAAATTTGCCACCAGAAAGGCCCTTTAAGTTGAGTCAAGAAGTAGGAAAGAGCTAGAACATTGGAGAATTAAGCCAAAAATTATAAACTGAGGATTGAATTTTGTGTAGAATCAAATTTAAGTAAAGAGAGAGACTATGGTAAGGAAAGGACAGTTTAGGGTGCATTTGGGGCATGCCTTAAAAACAGTGACTATGGTGTTCTTTCCATTTGTGGGTAGCCAGATCCTATCAGGTGCTAGAATGATGTTTTTATTGTATTAGAATCATGCTGTATATAAGTTGCTTACAGAAGATCATCATTAACGAATACGTGAGCCCTGCTATATGCCTAGGATGAGAGAACACATTAAATCTTTGATAAACACATGTAATGGCAATACCTTTCTTCATAAGAAATGTATAATCTAGTTAGAAATAAAAAGCAAGCTTTATACATGGCATAATCAGAAAACTGGGGAGGGTGTAACATGACATTTAAGTCAAATGATAGGAAATAAGCTAACCTGATTACCATAGTTGACAGGATCTAAGCTATATGGCATTGGTTCAGGTAATAAGGTTGGTCATACTCCTAAGAGAGGGCTCACTAAATCAAGGGAGAAATAGAAAAATCTTGACTACACAGATTATATTTGATATCTGCATGAGAAATGAGTGTAAGCGATTGTAGTAGGGCCTGTAGGTGACAATTGTTCTTGGTGACCAATGACTGTTTGAATCATGGTTCAGAAGATTTATTTAAGGCAATGTAAAGGAAAACAGAAACAAAGTCTGGCACTGTGGAATGACAGGAGCTAGGTTAGCAAGTCAGGAATCATGTGAATATTCTGAATATCCCTGGACATTGACCCAGGCAGCAAGCCAACATGGGAAAAGAAAGTCTCAAATAGGATTGGTCAAATATCATTTAATGTTGGAACATGAGCTCTACTGTACTTCCAGAGTTGACTGTCTATGATTCTATGATGGGATAAGGATGAACTGTTAGGGTTGTTAATTTGTTAATAAAGAAAAAGATAGGCAATAATGGACACTGATTGTACAGGGCAGACAGCAAAAACAATAAAAGCTCAAAGGTAAAGGTTAATGTCGTTCAAGGCATCAAAGAAAGCCCCATGGGAGAAACATGGCTTGAGGATAGCCAAGGAGGTTGAGAAGAAGCATAAAGGCTAGAGAAGAAAATAGTAAAGTCTTTCAAGAGGAGAGAAGGTATAAGCATCTTCAAATAAAATATGGAAGAATATTAAAATTAGCGTGGCCATGAAATGGTGAGAAAACTTAGCTGGTGAATGAGAAAAATGGCAGTATTGCTGATTCATTTCAGACAGATGCAGTACTTTGCTGCTGGATTTGGACGTTGCTCTTCCTCAGTTCTTATCAGTCTGCCTAGGTAAGCTCTATGCTCAAGCATGTGCATAAAAGCTCCTAAAGTAAACCCATACACAGTCATTAGAAAATGAACCAGGTCCCTAGGGAAGCATTGTGATATACAGTGTCTGAGCTTCTTCAATATCCTTATGTAATAAGGTGCCTTATAAATGTTATTAGCTGCAGGTTTTATAGCAAATTTTATGCCATTTTGATTATGATGCAGCTGGATGACAGCTAGTTTACGTTGCTTAAACATCCTCCGTATCTAATATCGAAAGGAAGCTAATTAGCTATAACCATGAAAATGGCTGTGTCATGTGCAAAGGAAACGATGTAGAGTAAATTTCCTTACCACAGGATTGAGAATGTTATACAATGATTACCTTCAATTGTAAAACATTTAGGCAAGCTAAAAGTCACCGAAAGGAAATTAAAAATGAGACTGTATAACTGTTGTTTTCTAAATACATTTTTATTTGTAGCAGGCATGCATGACCCAAATTCCTTAATGGTTTACAGTGCAATGAATCACTTTCTCTCGGTCACCACTTCCATGTGGTTGTATGTTTATTAATGTTTCCTGATGGATCATCAGTCCATATATCTTTAGAACATCCTCGACTACATATTCAGAACATTATTTAAGTCTCATTATTCATTGAAATGTAAAAGCACAAGTTGGGTAGTGGGGATATTTTATTAGTGTGCATTGTATTCTAAGTTCCTCATCAACATAAAACTCTGTAAAGAGTCTATAAATCTAATTAAGAGCATTAGAATAAGAAAAAAATCACGGAGTATTTAGTTAGGACATGCAAGCCTTATGCAAAAGGAAATTCGTAGTTACAGTTATAAATGGCAATTGAAAAATCCTCATTACTTTTTAATACTTAAATATGAAATTGACATGAATAGTGTTGACCATAAAACCAGCATAAGCATTGGAACCAGGTAAAGGCTACTATTTCTTTCTTTGTAGAGACAGCATTTTTATCCAGGAAAGCAAGATCAAAATTCAGAAGCATTTATTGCAGATTTTCTCATGCATCATTTAAGAAGGTCCTTCTTTAAGAAATATTTTTTCCCTTTACTGATAGGCCAGGAAACTGACCATATGGGGGTCAAATCAGCAAGGAGGTAGGGGTAGGGGTGGAAATTGCTTTCAAGACAGCCTCTATCATACCACAAATTTGTTTTTAAAAAGACCAGAGGTGGCCAACTAATTGTCCATGGCCTGGATATGGCCCACAGGCATATTTTGTTTATTCTTAGTCGCATATTAATACTAAGGGAATTCCCTGGCAGTCCAGTGGTTAGGACTTGGTGCTTTCACTGCAGCATTCAATTCCTGGTTGGGGAACTAAGAAAAAAAAAATTTAGACCAACATTTGAAAATTAAGAAATTTCACATAAAAGGTCCATATTTTGGCTCTTATGGAGATCTGGTAACACTGAGCCTGCAGTCCTGCATGGCAGGGAGCAGCCTCCTAGAGTGGGTCCCATCCCCTCCAGCCTGCCACCATCTTGCCCCTCTCTAGTCATCCCCAGTCTGGTTTGATTCATGGTTTTATGAGCAGCCTGACCCTGGAAGGGCCTTTCCTTCAGGAAATGAGAGACTTCTTGACCTACATTTGATAGCTGAGATGGAACACTCACATAAATTCTCTTCGAACAGAAAATATTGTTTACTAGTGACCATCTGACTGTCATATATGGGGAAGTTGAACATTTCTTTCCAAAAAGAAAATATATATGTATGAACAGGAGTGTCCATTCCACCATTGAGGTCATCCTGCTTTATTGGATTCTTTGTCAGTAACAGAGGGAAGTTCCTAACTTTAGAAAACTAATGAGTAAATGCAGTCATCCAACAAACATCTATGAAGCCTAAGTCCCTGGGAGCACAATGACCTTTCCACAAAGTGATTAAAATGTTAGTTGTTTAATTTATCTTTATTTTATTTTTTATTAAGGTATAACTGGCATACAACATTATATTAGTTTCAGATATACAGTTTGCTTTTACATTTAGGGCTGTCCCTAAAATGTCTGGTCTCATCCAACTTCCTGGTGTCTGGCATTACACAGATAGGATAATTCCTCCCATGCTTAAAATAAACTTTCTTCCAAGAGCAAGGGAGTTTATCTCATGTTTTCTGGTGGATTTCTTTCTTTTTTTCTTTTCTTTTTTTTTGTGGTGGATTTCTTCTGGAGAAAGAGTGAGTTCAGGGAACCTCAGACAGGGAAAAAGTGGGAAATGATGCAGAAAAAAAGCAAGCATCAAGAGAAAACTGTGTGGTACCAAGTACAGTGAGCCAAAGTTGGCCCCATCTGTCCACCTACTTCTGTATGGCCTTGAGCATTTGAGTTAGTATTGGACTAACTATATCCCCTGCACACTAAGAATTGGTTTTAGGTTGAGCCAGAGCTCACAGCTGGGCTTATGGAAATCTTTTCCTGTTCCTTTTCGTCACAGACCAAATGAGATGGAGGGACTCATATATCTTGGCACTCAGCTCTGTGACTGGCAATGATTAACACAGGTGACTTGCAGAGTACACATCTGTGTTAAAAAAGAAAAAAATACTAAACCACATCTCAAAACCAGATATTCCTGATTCAGTCCATTTATTGGGACACCTGATTCACCTTTGGCAAAAAGAAACCAAATTCAAGAAATTACTTACTTCTTACTTTTAGATATGTTTTCATAACATATCTAAAACCAACCATTTTTTTTTATAACCAATGGAAAAGAAAAAAATTAAGCCAAACCATTCAACTAGACATACAGGACAATAGTGTTTTATCTAAATTGACACAGGGCTACCTATCTTGATTAGTTTTGCCCCAAACTGAGCAGCTTAGTTGTCTTAGAATCGTACATACAGAGCTCCATGCTCACTCATTTATCCTGTGAAGCAAATTCAAAATGACTGAAACAAGGTCTCAACTCTCAATAAACTTACCATTTCCAGTGCTGAAATAAAACTCACCCACAAATTGCTGTAACATCAGTCAAAATATAGTGAATGCTATGCAAATGGTCCAAATAAAGAACTAGTATTTTATACGGAAGAGCAGAGCCTACCACAGTGCTTGGCACATAGCTGACCTTCAATAAATCTGTGCTGAATAAATGAGCAAACGAATGAGACACTGTTCCCCACTGGCTTGATCAGGTAATGCCTTAGGGAGGGGCTGAACTATGCACTGGTCTGCGGAGGATAGTAGAATTGTCATAGCTGGAGATAAGGTAAAAAAGGATACATTCTAGATGGAGGCAGTGACATTGAAGAGAGTGTGAGAAATACTTGGGGAACAATGAAGAGATAAATTTGGCTAAATGAGAAAATTGGGAAAGTATAATAGGATAGAAAACTACGAGTCAGGAGGTAAGTTAGAGACAATTTGTAAATACAATAGTTACCTTATTCAAAACAAAGACCCGCTTGAGAATAATGGAGATCAAGTTTTGTATCAATCTGTATTAAATAATTTGGGCAGCAGCATACTGAAACAGATTCCTAAATCTGTTTTGGCTCTTTTTTTCTTTTTTTCTACTATCTATGATATCACATCATTGAAATTCACAAAAGGCCAAAAATATATGTACCAATGAATCAACCAGAAAAGGTATATGGGTAGAGTATAACTGCTGTACACTTTAATTGTCCCTACTGCATCACTGTATGTTTGATTTTAAAAATTAGTTAACTTAATTTTTTAAATTACTTTAATTTACAGCCTTAGATACCCATGCTTATCTTAAGTGTAAATAATCACACTGGATAATGAGTGTTATGGAGAGACAACAAATTGAGTATCAGAAATTTTAAGTTTTTAATTATTTTATTGTCAGGTAGATATTTACACAAAATGATCATTGATTGTTTGTTTAAACAGTAATTTTCCAAATTGTACTTTTAAGATTTTTTCCTTGCTTGGTGATTTCACTGTCCTATTCAAAGTAATTAAAAACAAAGCTTCAAAATATTAACTACTTAAATCTGATCTTTCAAACAAAGCAGAAAACCTACTCAGAGAAGAAGGGGTGTGTCCAGAGGAAGACAGCTAAGATAGGCAATTTTAAATTTCATGTGCTACTTCTTATAATCTTTGTCAACATCCCAAATTCCAATACAAAAGTTTAAGAACACATTCACAAAAATACCCAGAAGTTCATTTGGTTAGCTATTCTCAAATTTTCTGGTGAGATGTCCCTTTAGCTATGATTATTGGTACAATTCAGTCATTTTCTGGGGAATGGGTTGTCTGTCCCTGGTTGCTGCCTCATCAGTGAAATGTTTAATAGTTTTCTCTTGCTAGAACAGGGCCCCAGTGAGAAATGAGACTCCTGTGCTACTTTTGGAATTAAAGAAACACGTATCTCTAGAGTTCTGAACAACTACCTCATACTCTGCCAAAACTCTCTAACACATTATGCACAGTTTGCACAATCTTTTGAATGCACAAAATACAAGTATATTATTGACATTTGGCAAAAGAGTAAGAACCTTATAAAAATATGTGTTCCTGCAATTCCTACAGCATCAGAGCATAGTGCTGTAGTCTGCATTACTAATTTTTTTTCTTCCTGAGTTTATTTTTTGCTTTTTATTAAATTATTCATTATTCCATTTAAAGACATCTTCTCAGATAGAATGGGGACATTTTCAAACAGGGGATTTAATGAATGGAATTAAGAAAGATATATACTTGTCTCTCTTTTTATTGCCCTAAATATTTTCCCCTATGTTTAATTATTTGGGGCATATGTTCTGCTTTAAATAAATATCAGAATTGACCCAATGAGGAACACAATTTCTTCAAAAGGAGAACTAGAATACTGATTGTAATATATCCATTAAAATGTCCCCACAAACTGTTCCAATCTAAATTATCTCAGGCTGCTGTGTCTTTCCAGCCTTATTGATTTGAAAAATAACAAACAAGTATAAATGACATTTACAGCTCTTAATTGGTGTCATTAGCAGTTCTTATTATTCTGCAGGACAAGCACTAACCCTTTATTGAGAATTCAGTGATGCAGGTCTGCTTGGGACTCATCAGCCTTAAAGACAAGTAATAAAACAGCTGAGTGACTGACTTAGAGTCCTATTCATCAACAAAGGCCATAGGCAGCTGGGCCCTATTCCTAAAGAAAAAAAGGCATAGCAATGGGAGGAATTTGAATTGATTCCTCATACCCTTCAGTGTTAGTAATCCTTGGGGCACATTTTAGGGCTTCTATTTGTGTGACCATTTCTGTGTTTGGTCATTAATGTATTCAGCTAGACATACAGGACAATGGGTAGGCAAAGGTGGAAACTTCCTCTGTTTCCCTCACCTACAGTCATCTTTGGCACACACAAGGTTTCTACTGAGGGGATAATGGTTTATGAAGGGGTTTTGCCTTTCTAACAGGGTTCAAGGTCTAACCTTGGATTTTCCAGCTTGAGCCACTGGCTGTGGGAAGATACTTGGAGATACATGGACTCCTTGGTCACTTGAAATCACAAGTGGTTTTCATCTGGGCCACTAGTGATTCAGGCCTGTCATCTCGTCAGGCTTTGAGAGCTCACTGACTTCCCTGTGCAATGAACTATGGCTTCCACACTCTCCTGTGATTGCCTTTTAATTTAATTTCGGCTTGCCACTTGTTCAGAGAGTTACTGATATTCTACTTGGATAACTATGATGAATATAATGAATATATATATATATATATATCTCCAGGTAGAACATCACAAATAAAAGCCCTAATAAAAGATATATACATATATATATACACACACACACACACACACATATATATACACACATGTGTGTATATGTATCTTTTGTATTAGCTGCAAAGTGATTGCATCTCAATATCTGGGTAGCTGTTTCTTGTTATGTTAAAAAATGTTCAGAAAGGTAACATGAAATTGTCATCCTTCCATCTTGTAACCCTGTCTCTATGAGATTGACTGAATAATTGAATGTAAATAGTGGTGCATAAATATCTAACAGTCTTTGAATCAGGTTCCTTATAAATGGGTTGCGCAATCCATGTGTGCGGGTTTATCTCTTTTAATTTCATTATTTGTCATGGAAATCTCAGCTGGGAAGTGGTATCTGGTTTTTACCTACAGCCTGCTTTTTACCTAGCTGCATGAGCTAGACTGTATGAAGCAGAGAGTAGGTCAAGTAGTATAGAATGGGCAAGTGGCTCCATTAAAATCCAGACCCTGCTCCGCCACATTCCTCCTCAGTGTCTTTTGCTGCATTAGACCCTTGTGCAATACGACTGCTCAGCCTTGCTCTCAGACTTAATTGTGACAGTCTGCAGTCAGCTCACAATAACACAAATTAATAATCCAGGAATTTAAGAAAAAATTACTATATTATAAGTTTCTATTATATGAGACTGAGAAAAAAGTGTACATCAAAAAATCAAAGGCCATTTTATAAACTGGTTTAAAATTGCCAAATATTGAGTATACATATGGATAAACTTCTGGGGAGTAACTTATATACATTTCCTTGCAAATATGAAAATCTGATGTAAATTTCTGCCCAGCAGTGAGGTGTTTACATTCCATAAGGAAAGGATGGATGTCTTTTTTTCATTCTCATTTGCCTGCCAAAACCAAGCTTAGAGTTGTGTGTGTTCCATGTTGGAGCCAATGTTATGACTTGTCTATGAAAAACAAGGTATAGGTGACAAACGCAAGCTGTTGTGTGCTTCTCACTGTGGCTCTCATGAGCCCCCAGGATTTTGTGTTCCTATTCTGGTGCTTAAGCTGCTGGAAGCAGCCCTCCTCCATCAGAAGGGCACGGTGACCAGGGGTGGTTAATTCCTACTCTCATGTCCAAAGATCAGTCAGGGGCAGAAGACAATCTTAGTTGGTAATAAAATTTCTAAATCCCCAAAATCAGTACTTCTGGTCTTTCTTCCACTGATGCCAAGCAGGAGAGGAGGGGTCTTTCTTAACTCTGCATAACACTGCCCAGCAGCCAGCTGTAGACAGTCATCTCCAGAGAGCGCTACTAAACGGGCTTACACAAGACTACATAGTCTTAAGCCATGATCAGCCGGACAGGAGCAGCAGAGGGCAAAAGATGTGGTTTCTGTATCAGATTCCAACCCTTTGTTCTTAGTCTTCAATAATCTTTTTCATGCTCTTACTGTTCAGTTAACTACCCCATTTCTCTGCTTAACTTACTATAGTTAGTTTTTATGTATTTTTTCTTCAGATTAGCTTCCTAATATTCATGCACCATTTGTGTAGATGCAAACAGATAAATATAAGATTATATGAAGGGAAAATTATCTTAGTTGCCCTAATACATCACCAGCAACCCCGCACTCTCTCAAAGCTATATCTACCTGGAACTTGTTAGTTTTTCTTGAGGATTACTTTTACTATCTATTACCATCACGGTGATTTCTATTTGCTGAGTATTTATTATGGCCAGATGCTGTGCTAAATGACTTAGATACATGATTTTTTATAAACAGTATTAAAACCTTTAGAGATGATTGTTACTATCCTTAATTAAAAGATGAGAAAACTGAGACTCACAAAGATTACATAATTTGTCCAATGCCATGCTAGTGATGATTAACAGAAACTAGATTTTAAAGCCCATGCTCAAATTCAAAGCCCTTATTTTAAAATACTATTCTATAGGGTTTCATCTGATTAGAAACATTAATCCTTAAAAAATCATTTTATACATTCTGAACACAAGGTTCTTGGAACCATAACGGTCCATAGATGAATTTTATGGGGCTGTAACTTCACTGAAAGGTAAAGTGGTTGTGAATGTTTGAGTATGGGATGGCACTCAGTATATTCTCAAGAGGACCTAACCACAAAATGGCTGTGAACCAATAAATTAGTTTTCCTGCTCTCAGGTGTTAATGTGCAAAGAAACACTGCACCCTGGGTGCTTGATGCTCAAGTGCATCTTTTCAAATGGAGGTGCTGGGAAACTGGTGGAAAGCATTCATGTTTAATTACATGCTGTGAACTGTGAAACTTAGAGAAGATGTACACTGTGGAGATCAATGCCTCATTTCACTGTGTTGAGAGGGCAACTAACTCAAGAGGAATACTTTTCACATCAGTGCATGAAAAGTTGGTTAGACACAAAGGTATGAGGAAGCCTGAAGCTGATGGTGGAAGCAGGAATGTATAGGGTCTGGAGTGGTTGTTCTCAACCCTTCATGTACAGTAGAATTATCTGGAGAGTCAGATAAAAATTGTCAATGACAGGGCACTGTTCTAATCCAACAGAATCAGAATTTCCGGGGTTGGGCTTGGGTACCTGTATTTTTGATGTAGAGAGAATTGAGAACCACTGATCTGGTGGATTGCTCTTCTGAGACAGGAAGAACAGGGTTTTGAGGGGAGGAAGGATTATAAAAATTTTTCACTGTTGAAATCTTCTCTTGATTTCTCACTATGTCCCAAAACATAAGTACACACACATATATATACACACACACACACACACACACACACACTTATACCCTCTAGGATATTGTCTGTTTACTATTTCCCCCCCCAGGCTCTATCATTAAAAACTGTGCTAAGATATTTTCAAATAAACTCATTTATTCTAAGTTGTAAATGGTAGATCACTTGATTTGCTACCTTTCCAGAGATGTTTAATTTTTAACAGAAATGATGTTCACATGAAATTTCAGACATCCAAAAACAGGGAGTTTATCCATGTATTTCCTAGAACCCCATATCCCTCTGTATGGCGACTCATATACAGAGACCAATGGTTATGAGTCATTTAATAAATTAATTAATCGACTACAACAACTTAAAAGAAAAGATGGTGAGTTAAGCGTGAGGTATTTCAAGTTTGAGGTTCCCATGAGAGGCTAAAATGGGGATTGTGAGTGGGATGATATATCTTAAGAGAGACCTCAGTGGTGATGAAAATAGCATTCCTAGCAATGGGCTTCTGAATTCAGAAATGATGGTCGGATACTTGTTCTACTTAATCCAACTTTGGGAAAATAAATGCAAGATGAGAATCTTGCATTTATTTTCCCAAAATTGGAAAGATTCAGCTATTTGTGGTAGCTTGTTATTCTGTATCATCTTGTGGTAAAATTGTGTTCTCAACCATGCTGACAGCTTCACACTTGAATACCAACCATTATATCCAGCAAAGCCTATAAATATCACCTGGTGCCAAAGAAGATCTACAAATCGAGATCTACATGGTATTTCCACATTCCTGTTCACCAGCTTTTGTGAAGAGGGGAGTTCTTATTGAGGTCTCCCTTCCATACTTCAGGACAATGGGTGTGGTGAGGCTTTACATGTTGGATTCTGCAGGCCCTCAGATATTCATAAAACTACTAGGTTGTGATGAGAATGGGTTCAGGAATGCTCAAGTGTCAGTGCAAGGATTCCATTTGATGGTAAAATGTACTTTAAACTGCTCAATAGAGGATGTCAAATCAGCAACATTTATTTCAGCTGACCAGTGTTACTCTGTAAAGGACACTAGACCCATTCCTAACCTGTAGGATTGCTATGAAAAGCCAAGGCTGAGCAAGAGAAAGCTGTGAGGTCTCCATTGCTCAATCCAAACATTCATAGGAAGCAGAAAACAGATTTTCCCCAACTCATCCAGCAACAAAATTCATGAAACCTATTATTGACAGGTCATCAAAGAGAAAGGTGGGTATTGATGATAGTATTTTAGACACTATGACATTTGAGTTGTTATTTTGAAAAGAATTACCCTCTTTTAAAAGCTATGTCTTCAGAACAAGCCCATGTGAAGAGAAAAAGAAGAAAACTAGGAGAAGCAATATTTAAAGATTTAACTATTCTTTTGGTTTATGAAATTTCTAACCTCAATGGATAATTGTCATTTACCCCAATGCTATCTTAATTAATGATATAGAAGAACTGCAGTCAACTAGGATCCACCAAAAACTTTGAGTTTTATGCTTGGTTTCCTCACTGATTGACTTTGTGACCTTGGACTATTTATTTAATATTTCAAGGCTTCAGTTTTCTCAACATAAAATGAGGGAATCAGATTAAATGATCTCTAATATTCTTTTCAGCATTAACATCCTGAAGATGTATTCACTGAAGATAGGAAACCTCAAATGAGCATTTGGTTTAAGTGTGACTGGTTTTACAATCAGGTTTATTGTCTATGACCTATTCAGAATCCACTGTCTACCTGAGGAATTCTAAACTCTGGTTTCAGACATCACTGTATTCAGAACTTTGGCACTGGTAGACTCTAGCAGGTTTCTACCCTGACATTTTATTTAATGGATTAGGGAACCATGCCCCACTGAGAGGATACCTGGCTAAGGCTACTCAGGTGAGCTGGACATAGAACTGGAATATTTGAATTGAAAATCAGTACTCTATATTACATTTTGTATCTTTATTTAAAATCTGTATTTCTATATATAGTCTGAAACCTAATTCCTGAGGTCACCTGATTTTAAGGAAAAGTGACAAAATTAAGTGAATGAAAGGTGATCAAAGTTGGAAATTGCACAACGGGCAATCCTAATAGTTTTTATCTCCAAAGCTGTGTGAACAAACTCCACAATTGATGAATTAGGAATTGGCCAAATTATTTTATGTTATTTTTTAAAGTTCACATTAATTAATCATAATTTGCAAGGCTTTCAATCTCATCAGTCTCTCCAAGTAAGATGCCTGAGGGCTGGGTTCATGTTTCTCCTCTGTTCTGTTATCTGCTCTGCATCTGAAGGCTAGGCAGCCAAGGACTGAAAACAGAAATCATCTCTGGCACAAACTGTCCTTACAAACATGAACAAATCATTTCTCCTTCAATATTTTCTTCATATCAATTAAACAAGGGTATTGGAATATAAAGC
Organism: Balaenoptera borealis; assembly: GCF_965194805.1. Classification (NCBI taxonomy): domain Eukaryota; kingdom Metazoa; phylum Chordata; class Mammalia; order Artiodactyla; family Balaenopteridae; genus Balaenoptera; species Balaenoptera borealis. Next base: position 37,102,011 of record NC_138875.1, read on the forward strand.
CTTTAATGTCCACATTAACTCTGAAATTCCAAGATTCCAGTAAATTGATAGATTAGATAGATAGATATACTTGATTGATAGACCTTTTTTGTCTGCCTAAATTAAACTAGATATAAGCAAAAAGTCAAAGCTAGTGAGAAGTTCAAGTTTCCAGCTCAAGAAATTTTTTTTTCTCCTCTTCTACTCTGTGGTAGGCAGTAGGAACTGGTTAAACTAGAAAATTTTAAGTTATAAATATTTAAACTGCTTTTTTACAGCACAGAGCTTAGATGCAAAGGCATTAGGCACTTTAAGAAATAGATTGAAAAGAAATGTCATTATCTTGATTTTCTGAATTGATTTGCTTAATAACAATACTTAGCATTTATATAGTGTTCTGTATTTTCAAATTGCTTTATAATCATTAATCAGTTAATTCATGCAACCTCTCTGTGAGGTCAAGATTATTATCCCAATTTTACAGACAAAGAAATTGAGATATGGAAAAATTAAGTGACTTGCCCAAGGTCGTTGAGGAAGTGAGTGACAGGCTCTGGATTAAAACTTTGAGACTGAGTCTACACTGGCTAAATGAATTATAGAATTGACATAATCAACTGAATAATTAAAGAAGAAATAACCATTTTCTCCAAAATAGCTAGAAAATTGATACAGCACTGGACACTTACCAGGCTTGAATTATTTAAATGGTTGTTATTTCACATTTCACATATAGAAATAAACAATAGATATACTTGTAAATGAAATCTTATGTGATGTTTTGTTTTCCTTAATCATAACAGTCTGCCCCAATCTTATTGACTTACTGGTGCTCTGTAAAACGTGTTCTCTTTTCTTTGAGAAATCCCCAAATAACCCCAGGATGCATTGCATTCTAATCTTTCTCCCTGCCCTCAAACCCATTCCAGGGGAGGAAACTAGTGAACATCTGGATTAAAACAGAGAATTTTTAACTTTAGGATATTTTTATTATTATTATTATTATTATTATTATTATTATTATTATTATTATTATTATTATTATTCAGCCAAGGTTAATAGGAGAAATAAGAAATATTTTGTCGGGACATCCATGGTGGTACAGTGGTTAAGAATCCGCCTGCCAATTCAGGGGACACAGGTTTGATCCCTGGTCCATGTAGATCCCATATGCCATGGAGCAACTAAGCCCATGTGCCACAACTACTGAGCCTGCACTCTACAGCCCACGTGCCACAACTAGTGAGCCCATGTGCCACAACTACTGAAGCCTGTGCACCTAGAGCCGGTGCTCCACAACAAAAGAAGCCACCACAATGAAAAACCCACGCACCACAATGAAGAGTAGCCCCCCTCACCGCAACTAGAGAAAGCCTGTGTTCAGCAACGAAGACCCAATGCAGCCAAAAATAAATTAATTATTATTTTTTTTTTTAATTTAGAAAAAAAGAAATATTTTGTTGACCTGATAAACTTTTGTTTGGTCCTTAAAAGATGAGTCATATTCTGATAAGAGGAAACTAAGGCAGAAGGAATACCCTGAGTAAGAAGAAAAAAGTGAGGAAGAAATAGGTTGGGTAGAAGTTGCAAGACAGAAGTCAGGCTGGGTGCGAACGATGTTGCAAAAGGAGAGACAAGAATGTATAAAATGATGAGGCAGGGACACATTAAGCAGATCATAAGAGTGAATCAGAGGCACATTGGAGACTTTCAGGCAGGAGGGTGGAAAAACATATACAGGGTTATTTATTCCTCTCGATTAGTTTTCGCTGTTGTTATTGATTTCCCCCAACTATCTTTAAAATTTTACAGTGAAAACAGTGCTTGAAAGAGAGATGCTGGAAAGCTTCTAGGTTTGTTATGCTTTTAACTAGCTCTGGAACCTGGGGCAAGTTGCTTTTGTTAGCAGACTCAACTTCCTTATTAAAGTGGGTAAAGAAAAACAGGGAGCCAATGTTACCTGAGAACCATAGGAACAGTACTGCGTCAGATCCTATCCATCTATCGTCTCATTTAATACCTGAGGGCATTGGGAGATGGGTATTATTTATTTATGTGTGAGAAAACAAAAATTTAGAAATCTTAAGTAGCATGCTCAAAGAAATGGCAGAGCTGGTTTTTGAAATAAGGTTTACACAGAGCTTAAACCCTAAGCTCTAAACATAATTATCTGACATCTACCTGTATAAGGAAAACATAAAATTTTAAGATAGATTTAGGATAAAGGAAAATTAAGTGAATTTTCAAGTAAGACACTAGTTTCCCAATATTGTTGCACATTAGGATCACCTGGGAAATTTTTAAAAACTATTATGCCTGACTCCTACTCAAACTTTTTGATTTAATTGGCAAGTAATGTCACCTAAGCACTGGGATATTTTAAAACTCCCCATGTGATTGGGAACCATTGATCTAAGCAAATCATATTAGACTCATCTGAGAGATGCAACAGCTAACCATACTCAACATGAGAAATGATAAAGACCTATTATGGTTGAGATTTTTTACAAAATTATAATAGGATTAACATAATCTGTTGATTGATTTGTGAAATGATGAGTGTCTAAGATATATTAAAATATTCAAAAGAATGGAAACCATTTTATCTGGCTTACTAGAGTCTTATTCTCTTCTGATTCTGTCTTATTTCTCTCTGTGTCTGTCTCTACTTCTTTCTGTCTCTTTCACCCTTTCTGTGTCTTTTCTATTTTCATGACATGCAGATCTAACTGGAATCATCTGAATCTCTGATTACTTTGAAAATCGTCTCAGGATATAGTTTCCTCATTTGCAGAATAAAGTTTCCTCATTTGCAGAATAAACTTATGCCTTGCTTATGAGTGGAGAAAAGCAAAGACTTTGGGGTTAGACACACCTAAGATTTTATTTTTTTAATGTGGTGGCCACTATTTTTTTTTTTTTAACATCTTTATTGGAGTATAATTGCTTTACAATGGTGTGTTAGTTTCTACTTTATAACAAAATGAATCAGCTATACATATACATATATCCCCATATCTCTTCCCTCTTGCCTCTCCCTCCCACCCTCCCTATCCCACCCCTTTAGGTGGTCACAAAGCACCGAGCTGATCTCCCTGTGCTATGCGGCTGCTTCCCGCTAGCTATCTATTTTACATTTCCCAAGTTTTAATCTAGCTCTACCAATTACATAATTGTGTAGTCTTGAACAAATTGATTAACCTCATTAAGGCTCACCTTCCTCTCCTGTAAAGTAAGAATAAAAATATTTAACTCATAGAAAAATTGAGGACTCACACATGCTAAAATAAGGGGACCCAAACATGCTTCTCTTGTCCCCATCCTGGCATAGACTGGCCTTCTTTCTTCCCCTCCCCTTCCTGTCACTAAGTAATGCCATTCAAAGCAGTAGTTTCATCCTCCCTTGACACTGTGTCTTTTCCAAATTTTGGTGTTAATCTATATTTTCTTTTATACCATTTTGTCTTCAGACTTATCTTACTGTCTTTATTGTCCCAACACTATTACATCTTTTCACCTTTATGTGTTTCTTGTGCAGTTACCTCGTCTCTGCAAATAGTTTGTAAGTTGTTTAAAGATAGAGGAATATCATGTTTATTTTATTTTGAGTCTCCAGTCCTCTCCCATCTCATCTCCATTCTCACTCTTTGTCCTGACTCCTGGGCATCATACAAAACAAAATATCTCATAGGATCTACATCATTACCTGGTGAAATATATGAGAAGCATAATTTATAGTCATGTTTTCTGAAAAGCAATGAGGTTCTCATTAATGACATCACTTCTCCAGTTGGTCTGGATGATGAGAATTTAAGCAAGCAAAGGCTTTGGGAGATTCTCTGAGTGCTGAGGTGTGGGAAAGTGGAAATTTGTCAAAGTCCATAGAAATTTATTTTTTGTCTAATGTTATGCTGACACAGGACATCAGTAACCTGATCTTGAACACAGCTTTTTCTTGATGTTACATGCCAATAAGACTGGGTAAAAATCCTCATTAGGGCCCTTCAGCAAAAACCTGATGCCCTAAAGCATGGGATTTGATAACCCTATTTTAGCACAAAATTTCAAATATTGTTAGACGTTAGAATTCTTTTAAATCCAGTGACTGTGCTTAAGTGGAAGGAGACAGTGAATTTCAACAACTGACATACAGTGTTGCCACGGGGAATTTACCCCTCTTTCATTGCAAATTTTTTAGGTAGCATCTTGATTCAAGTTTCTTTATTTGAAATTTATGGGTAAAATAAATTTTTTGCCCAGCTCCTGCATCAGTATAATGGGTATTTGTATTGCATAATGTATTTCCAAATTGTTTTTTTTTTTCTGAACACTGGAATCTGGAATGTCCTTCTCTCTTCTTTCCTTCTGTTTATTCAAATCTTACTCAGACTTAAAACCCCATTTCAAACACCCGTGTGACACTGTCTCTCCTTTAGCAGCTCTTATTGATCTCCTGTTAATCTCTTACGGCGAGGATGTGCTGTGCCAAAACAATTGAACAATTAATAATTATATGATATTTTGTGCTCTGCCATTTCTTATTTTCTGCACTA